>NC_089830.1:1966860-1969360 GCF_035046505.1 Tiliqua scincoides | reverse complement strand
TACTCATTTCTTTTTTTCCCTGCAAACTTTCCTTTGAAGGCAAGGCACTTGCACTTCGAAGAGGCCACCGGCTGGTCCAGATGGCCTGTTAATTAGAAGCTGCTGACTGGACTTCTCCAAGGATGAAGGCATATTGACATGGGGAGGCTTCTGTGCTACTTGTGCCTCTTAATGGACACATCAGGGTTGCAGAAGCTTCATGAAAACAGAAGCCCAAAGGGCACAAACAACCCTTTGGCCTTCTATATTAAGAGCTACTAGGGTTCCATTCCCAGAACTCATGTGGATGGGAAAAATCGCATTAAAGCAAATTCATTCAAAAAACAATGTCCCATTTGCTAGGCAATTTAAAAACAGCCCTGCTTACCTTTGTGATGTAAGACAGAGTCATTAGGCAGACAATCCATCAATCAGTCTCTCCCAAGGCGCTTAGGAAGGCTTCACCCAGAGCACAGCACTGGGAAAGAATGAAAAGTGATTACCTTTCTTTCACATGCTCAGGGGGAAGGGAGGGAGTCACTTGCCTTGGAGTGAAACTGTTCTAAGTGCCTGGAGAGAGAGTGATTGATGGATTGTCAGCCAGCTGCCTTCTTTTGCATCAATGAGGCTATTGTTAACTGTTGATTTTTTTTCCTTTAACACTTCTCATCACATTGAGATAAAACTGTGGGGGGGGGGGGGAATCAATGGATTATTAGGGGGTCTTCTTATAATTTTATGCTAGTAGCACCAGTGGCTAAAGCCTCTCCTATACTTTCTGCTGTCTGTTCACCCCCCCAGCCCCCCCAGTCTAAAATGGTACAGTCCAGCATGCACTCCTGCTGATTTTATATAGGTGAATTTTCAAGGTGAATGCTTATGCATTCTTCCACTCCTTCACTCTTGCTTGGCTGAAAATGGCAGAGTTGCACTTAGAGCTGCTTCTCCACCTTTCTACTTTCCCTCATTTGTCTGCTGAACTCCTTAATGCAATAAATGCTGCATTGCCTGTTCTGCGTGCCACCAGCCTGTCCTCCGAACCCCCCACAAATGGCTTCCCAGAAGCACCAACGAGGTGCACTTCCCCCCCCCCTCGCCTCCTTTCAGCAGAATGCAGTGAAAGGCGACATGCAATTCTGCCTCACATCAGCAGAAGAATCTGCCAGGCAGTTTCTCCTGCCATTTGAATTCCAGTAAAAGGCAGCAGGCCTTCCAGCCCCTGCAACAAGGCGGAAATGTGGAGACGCTTGGATTTAAAGCAGCAGGACAGCTCCTGATCTGCAGCCCTTCTTGTGCCAGGGGTTTGGGGGAGAGCAATCAAATCACATTAAACGCACACTATGCAGTCACCGAAAAGACAGGCTCTCCGGGGCCGTTTTGTGTGCAAAATATTTGCTGTGTTGTGAGATGCAGTTGCCAGCCACCAGCTGAAGGGTTTTCTCGGGACACTTGTTGCCTGGGCATGATGTCACTAAGAAATGACGGGCAGCTGCTGGGCAACTCAGGGCTGGGAATCAGGGCCGGAGGAGGAACCAGCCGGACACAAGCAAGCAAGGGTGGGGACCTCCAGACAGGTTGTCCCCACCCCCTGCTGCAGCAGACTGAAGCTAGCTGTGTATGGCAACTAATTTGGGAGAGCAGTGAATACTGGACCCCCTCCACCACACATTCGCTCGGTTGCTACTGAGTCACCACTGCTTCAGCTCAGAAAAGAAGGCGCTCTAGCCAAACCAGTGGTGTCACCAGGGAGGGCAGGGGTGCAGACTGCACTGGGTGACACCTTTGAGGGGAGTGACACTACTAGCAGCCAATATTGTGAAAATCTTGGTATTTTTGAATAACACCATCATGTTATATAGCATTCGATGGGTAATTTAATGCAGAATGCAATGAAACAAGCCTTACTGAAATATCTGTGTTCTATCAAAAGTTACAGCCAAGTAAGCAGAAAAGGAAAACGCAACTGCCTTATGTAAGAAAAAGTGGATTTCTTTAACTCAAAACTGATCAATGAGACTGATTGTTCAGAAAGCCAATGACGTGTTGTGATGACAAGTTGGCCCCTAGTTTTTTATTGGCTATTGATTTGTTGGGTGACCTGCACTGCTTTATGTTAAAATAAATAAAGTGAATGGGGGTAACACCACTGCACTGAGGCTATGTGTATGACATTGTAATTTGTTCTGTATGGTCTGGTATGGGAGGCAGTCCATCATGAAGATTATTGCAATGAGCTCTCACACCAGGTGATGTGTACCCTAGTGACACCTCTGGCTTGAGTTAGGGGATGATCCAGTGGCCATCTAGCTGGTCACTGCAATCTAAACTGGGTGGGTGAGACAAAGGCAGACCTCATTAGAGTCGCCAGTTAACATTAGAGGACCTCCACTTAAGAATCCCATAAAACCTCCACATAAATAAATAAATCCACACACATCCCAAAACCTCCACTTAAGAATCCCGTAAAATTCTATGGGAGAAAAATACATAAAACCCCCTGATTTCAGAGCATTGGGTTCTA
>NC_089830.1:1871453-1966660 GCF_035046505.1 Tiliqua scincoides | reverse complement strand
GAAATCCTGAATCTGTCCCTCCATTTCTCTGTTCGCCACCTGTTGGCAACCTTCAGTCTCGAAAGACTATGCTATCATGCTCTGAATGTTGGTTCTGGAACAGCGTCTAGTGTGGCTGAAAAGGCCGATTCGGGAGTGACAATCCCTTCCACACCGGGAGCAAGTGCAGTCTGTCCCTGGTCTGTCTCCCTGGCTATGGGCCTTCCTTCTTTGCCTCTTTGCCTCAGACTGTTGGCCAAGTGTCTCTTCAAGCTGGGAAAGGCCATGCTGCACAGCCTGCCTCCAAGCGGGCCGCTCAGAGGCCAGGGTTTCCCACCTGTTGAGGTCCACTCCTAAGGCCTTCAGATCCCTCTTGCAGACGTCCTTGTATCGCAGCTGTGGTCTACCTGTAGGGCGCTTTCCTTGCACGAGTTCTCCATAGAGGAGATCCTTTGGGATCCAGCCATCATCCATTCTCACAACATGGCCGAGCCAACGCAGGCGTCTCTGTTTCAGCAGTGCATACATGCTAGGGATTCCAGCTCGTTCCAGATGGTGTTTATCTGTTCACCTGTTCGCCTGTTTATCTGTTCGTGCCTGTTCACCACATCGCCATGCAAAGAGAGAGAGAGAGAGAGAGAGAGAGAGAGAGAGAGAGAGAGAGATTCTTGTCTCCTAAACAGAAGTACACTGCAGTTCGGCTGGGACATTTTGCCTTGGTGTTCTGAGTATCGAGCCCAGCCACCGACCGAATTGGCCTCCATCTCACGTGCGCTGCCTCTCTCCACCATTCCCCAGAGGCCCACTTTAAACGCACTTGGAAGGGTCTGAAGCAACAAGCGACACCAGATAAAAATCACATCCCCTGCATGTGAGTCAAGCAGCTCTTTCTCGGTGCTTCGTCTTGTGTCCCCGGCAAAGTGAATCACTGACATTAGATCAAAAGGCAAGGTGGCTCCCCCTCCCACCCCCCAGGGAAATGAGTTCAATCTCAATAACTTGCACTCGTGCCCTTTTTAAAGGAAATAAGTGGCTACATATTTCTGTTACTGTTCCCCTCCGTCCTGAGAAGTGGTCTTACTATACCACGGATAGCCAAGTGCCCAGCATTAGGGCTCCTGTGTCTTGAATACGTGTGGCATTCTGGGAATTTTGGCAGGCTGTGCTTGTCATGTCACAGCATTGCAGGGATTTGGAAAAACTAGTCGAAATTCCCCCTTGTAATAATACATAGCACACCTGTGTTGGCTCGGTCATGTTGTGAGAATGGATGATGGCCGGATTCCAAAGGATCTCCTCTATGGAGAACTCGTGCAAGGAAAGCGCCCTACAGGTAGACCACAGCTGCGATACAAGGACATCTGCAAGAGGGATCTGAAGGCCTTAGGAGTAGACCTCGACAGGTGGGAAACCCTGGCCTCTGAGCGGCCCGCTTGGAGGCAGTCTGTGCAGCATGGCCTTTCCCAGTTTGAAGAGACACTTGGCCAACAGGCTGAGGCAAAGAGGCAAAGAAGGAAGGCCCATAGCCAGGGAGACAGACCAGGGACAGACTGCACTTGCTCCCGGTGTGGAAGGGATTGTCACTCCCGAATCGGTCTTTTCAGCCACACTAGACGCTGTTCCAGAACCACCTTTCAGAGCGCAATATCATAGTCTTTCGAGGCTGAAGGCTGCCAACAACATGAGGTGTGCAAAGCACCTATGGGATGAGGATGGGGAGGTTAGAGAACAAGACAAAGGCAGGGTAGGAGAAGAAATTGGGAAAGGTAGGGAGATGGGATGTGATAGACGGTTTGGCAAAATGAGAGGATGCGGGGACAAAGGAGCGAATAAGCAGCCCATCCTGGGGCATTCCGTGTATAAATGCTTTTATGCGAATGCCCGAAGTCTACGAGCAAAGGTGGGAGAACTGGAATGTCTGGTGACAAGGGAAAATATTGACATAGTGGGCATAACGGAAACCTGGTGGAATGCGGAGAATCAGTGGGATACCGCAATCCCGGGCTATAAACTCTACAGGAGGGACAGGCAGGGGCGTGTTGGAGGTGGGGTGGCCCTTTATGTTAAGGAAGGGATAGAATCCAGCAAAGTAGAGATTGAAGGTGGGTCCGACTCCACCGTAGAATCTCTGTGGGTTAAATTACCAGGCTTGAGCAGCGATGTAATACTGGGGGTGTGCTATCGTCCTCCAGACCAGAAATCGGATGGGGACCTTGAAATGAGGAAACAGATCAGGGAGGTGACAAGGAAGGACAGGGTTGTAATCATGGGGGACTTCAATTATCCTCATATTGACTGGGTCAATTTGTGTTCTGGTCACGATAAGGAAACTGGATTTCTTGACGTGCTAAATGACTGTGGCTTAGATCAGCTAGTCACGGAGCCCACCAGAGGACTGGTGACTCTGGATTTAATTTTGTGCGGTACGCAGGACCTGGTTAGAGATGTAAACGTTACTGAGCCATTGGGGAACAGTGATCATGCTGCGATCCGTTTTGACGTGCATGTTGGGGGAAGAATACCAGGCAAATCTCTAACAAAAACCCTTGACTTCCGACGGGCGGACTTCCCTCAAATGAGGAGGCTGGTTAGAAGGAGGTTGAAAGGGAGGGTAAAAAGAGTCCAGTCTCTCCAGAGTGCATGGAGGCTGCTTAAAACAACAGTAATAGAGGCCCAGCAGAGGTGTATACCGCAAAGAAAGAAGGGTTCCACTAAATCCAGGAGAGTGCCCGCATGGCTAACCAGCCAAGTTAGAGAGGCTGTGAAGGGCAAGGAAGCTTCCTTCCGTAAATGGAAGTCTTGCCCTAATGAAGAGAATAAAAAGGAACATAAACTGTGGCAAAAGAAATGTAAGAAGGTGATAGGGGAGGCCAAGCGAGACTATGAGGAACGCATGGCCAGCAACATTAAGGGGAATAATAAAAGCTTCTTCAAATATGTTAGAAGCAGGAAACCCGCCAGAGAAGCGGTTGGCCCTCTGGATGGTGAGGGAGGGAAAGGGGAGATAAAAGGAGACTTAGAGATGGCAGAGAAATTAAATGAGTTCTTTGCATCTGTCTTCACGGCAGAAGACCTCGGGCAGATACCGCTGCCCGAACGGCCCCTCCTAACCGAGGAGTTAAGTCAGATAGAGGTTAAAAGAGAAGATGTTTCAGACCTGATTGATAAATTAAAGATCAATAAGTCACCGGGCCCTGATGGCATACACCCAAGGGTTATTAAGGAATTGAAGAATGAAGTTGCAGATCTCTTGACTAAGGTATGCAACTTGTCCCTCAAAACGGCCACGGTACCAGAAGATTGGAGGATAGCAAATGTCACGCCTATTTTTAAAAAGGGAAAGAGGGGGGACCCGGGAAACTATAGGCCGGTCAGCCTAACATCTATACCGGGTAAGATGGTGGAATGCCTCATCAAAGATAGGATCTCAAAACACATAGACGAACAGGCCTTGCTGAGGGAGAGTCAGCATGGCTTCTGTAAGGGTAAGTCTTGCCTCACGAACCTTATAGAATTCTTTGAAAAGGTCAACAGGCATGTGGATGCTGGAGAACCCGTGGACATTATATATCTGGACTTTCAGAAGGCGTTTGACACGGTCCCTCACCAAAGGCTACTGAAAAAACTCCACAGTCAGGGAATTAGAGGACAGGTCCTCTCGTGGATTGAGAACTGGTTGGAGGCCAGGAAGCAGAGAGTGGGTGTCAATGGGCAATTTTCACAGTGGAGAGAGGTGAAAAGCGGTGTGCCCCAAGGATCTGTCCTGGGACCGGTGCTTTTCAACCTCTTCATAAATGACCTGGAGACAGGGTTGAGCAGTGAAGTGGCTAAGTTTGCAGACGACACCAAACTTTTCCGAGTGGTAAAGACCAGAAGTGATTGTGAGGAGCTCCAGAAGGATCTCTCCAGACTGGCAGAATGGGCAGCAAAATGGCAGATGCGCTTCAATGTCAGTAAGTGTAAAGTCATGCACATTGGGGCAAAAAATCAAAACTTTAGATATAGGCTGATGGGTTCTGAGCTGTCTGTGACAGATCAGGAGAGAGATCTTGGGGTGGTGGTGGACAGGTCGATGAAAGTGTCGACCCAATGTGCGGCGGCAGTGAAGAAGGCCAATTCTATGCTTGGGATCATTAGGAAGGGTATTGAGAACAAAACGGTTAGTATTATAATGCCGTTGTACAAATCGATGGTAAGGCCACACCTGGAGTATTGTGTCCAGTTCTGGTCGCCGCATCTCAAAAAAGACATAGTGGAAATGGAAAAGGTGCAAAAGAGAGCGACTAAGATGATTACGGGGCTGGGGCACCTTCCTTATGAGGAAAGGCTACGGCGTTTGGGCCTCTTCAGCCTAGAAAAGAGACGCTTGAGGGGGGACATGATTGAGACATACAAAATTATGCAGGGGATGGACAGAGTGGATAGGGAGATGCTCTTTACACTCTCACATAATACCAGAACCAGGGGACATCCACTAAAATTGAGTGTTGGGCGGGTTAGGACAGACAAAAGAAAATATTTCTTTACTCAGCGCGTGGTCAGTCTGTGGAACTCCTTGCCACAGGATGTGGTGCTGGCGTCTAGCCTAGACGCCTTTAAAAGGGGATTGGACGAGTTTCTGGAGGAAAAATCCATTATGGGGTACAAGCCATGATGTGTATGCGCAACCTCCTGATTTTAGGAATGGGTTAAGTCAGAATGCCAGATGTAGGGGAGAGCACCAGGATGAGGTCTCTTGTTATCTGGTGTGCTCCCTGGGGCATTTGGTGGGCCGCTGTGAGATACAGGAAGCTGGACTAGATGGGCCTATGGCCTGATCCAGTGGGGCTGTTCTTATGTTCTTATGTTCTTATGTTCTTATGTGTTACCTTGATAGATTCCCCGACAACAATGCTGCAAGATGAGTTAGGATTGCTATTCCCATGTTACAGATGGGAAGACGGAGCCTCGATGAGAGTGGCCTAAGGCTGCTGAGTGCCCAATCCTATCCAACTTATCAGCATCAATGCAGCCATGCCAACAGGGTGTACCATCCTGTGGTGGTGGTGGCAGTCATGGAGGCCTCCTGAAGGCAGGGCAACATTTGTTCCCTTACCTTGGGGCTGCATCAGCACTGGAAAGTTGGATAGGATGGAGCCCTGAATGAATTCATGGAGGAGTTGAGCTAGGGAACTAGCTCAAGGAAGGGAAGCCTAGCTAATTAGGGAAGCCTGATTCACAGCTTGGCCTCTGAGCTACAGCACCACAGCAGATCTCTCATCTCTACAGCTAGATTATTTGTTCATTGATTTCCTTGAAGTATTTCTATGCCATCTTTCCCCTCCAAAGACCCCCCAGTTCCAATTAATTGATCAAATTTTGGCCTAATCTTCATTTTGTGATCCAAACACAACACTCATTCTGGCAGTGCTGGGCGCCCCTAGGATGGGGCCAAAAATTAATCAAATTGCTGCCATGCTATTTACATTATGTGGCTCAGGTTAACTCCTAATGGATAAACACCATCTGTGTTGGCGAGCAAGTTCCAAACGACTTTTTATTTGTCTTCGGCCTCCTTCTCTCCTCCCAGAGAAATCCCCTTATGGATTCCCCTCCTCCAGGTGGCAACACCTGGCTGGAGTTTTAGGAGCAGTGATGGAGGCTGACGATTTTTCCTACAAGATGCCCTTGAGCCTTGCCTCTTTCTTACAAGCTGGCAGGGGCTGGAGACGAGGAATCAAAGTGACTCCAGAAGGCGGAGTGCACCACTGGAGACAAAGCTGGGGACTTAAAATGCACTGACAGTCACTTGTCTCATTGCATTGGAAGCGTTAATATTAACACAATGTGATAAGGGTACGTTCTGCTCTGCTGATCTAAGCCTCGTTCCTCCACTGCTATTGAGGCCTGGAAAGTTTACCAACTGCTCACTGTCTATTCATATCATCCCCCACGATCACCCTATGAAATTGACTTGTGTGGCTAGTGGGGGCAATTTGACATCTGGGCACAGAAGAGGAGTCAGCCAGAGAGGTCTTAGAAGATGGAACTAGGTGAGTGTTAGAAAGAGTACGCTGCAATTCTTTCATCCGGATCGGTATTATTTTCCCCAGTTGGGCCAAAATGGCCTGGAGATCAGGGGGAAGGGGTTCCCCTATCCTGCTGTGTTTGGGGATGTTGGATTCTCGGCCAGAGCTACTGTACCAGCCTTAAAGGCAATGGTTGAGCATCAGCTGAGATTCCGGCAACTGAGGACTAAACACTAGAACTCACAGCCCAATCCTATGCCAGTCTACTCAGAAGTAAGTTCCATTAGAAATAATAGGGCTTACTTCTAGGAAAATGTAGCTAGGATTGGGCTGTCATTCTGTAGTCTGATGATAATTCACATGAAACACCCGATCATTTATAAGTGTTACCAGGTGAGTTTATGTGCCCCTCCTCAGGAATGCACCTCAAGTTTCCTGCAATTATTTTGTGGGAGTCTCTCCCGCACCCCACCCCTCTCTATCTCGGGTAGCATTTGAATTGCTTAGATGGAGCACAATATTTCCACCACAGCACCACACAGCAGAGACTATCTGGCATTTGCACATAGATAGTGGAGACTTCTCCTTTGAAGTGATAAGAGTCCTTTAACTGCTTGAGTAGCATATAGAAAGGCACCATTTTGAAAGCAGGGAGAGGTTGCCTCTTCCTAGCATCACGCATCATGGGATATCTTCCAGAGAACAAACTGGGAAACAAAGTCTCAGAAAGTTGGCCTTCCAAATATCTCACAGTTCTTGTTTAAAGATGGAAGAACTCACGTGACAATTGTTTGCTCCAGTTGTTATGTCCATAGTACATACCAGCAGATCTGAACTAATGTTTAGAAAAGGCTAACTCTGGTATTACCTGGAAGAGAAGACAGGTTCCTAAGGAGTGTGGGAGAAAGAGTATAATGCTCCACGGGCTGTGGGTTGGTGGGGAGTGTCAGCCCTGTGGAAACTTCTCTCCATCTGAATTTCTCTCCAAACCTTGAGGTCCTGGATTACCCAGAGTGATCTATTTGCAGATTGGTTACTATATTTCAGCTTTATACAGTATGTCTTTGAAGGTTCTCTGACTCCAGGGACATCTGACAAGCACAAACTGAGCAACCTCATCCCACGCCTGCTTTACGGAAGGTCACCCCAAGTCAAAAGGATGTGTGCACAAGTCGTAGGACCATCCAACACAATCCTCTGGGCACTGAATCACATCAAGATTAAAGATGTCCTCTTTGACCCCTTAATTTAATTAGAGTTTTCCATCGGCCACTTCGTTCATTCGTGCATCGCTCATTATTTTTTAAAAAAATCATCTCTTCCCCCTGCCCCCCACCACATAGGTGCTTAAATCTTAATTATGACCTACACATCTAACCCGGGAAGCACTTTCAGTGACTCTACAGAGACCTTTTCAGCCCTGCCACTCATAAGTTGCGCTCAATACATTCTGCGCCGTAGTTTAGCAGAAGAGATAATTTCTCAGGCGGAATTTTAATTGAACACTCAAACCTCAGGGTCACATAAGGCAATCTAACAATGCTGAGAGCCATTGCAGCTGCTTAAATAACCATAAGTCCCATTCAGGCTTTTCAGGATTTAAACATAAAATAGCTTGTTACTTGAGTAAGACTGTTGGTTTGACTTGAAAATTTGGCTTTTATTTTGTTTGCTTTTTAGTGGCAGGACAAAGTTCCAAACAACACAGTCCTGGAACGAACTGGAATCCCTAGCATGTATGCACTGCTGAAACAAAGACGCCTGCGTTGGCTCGGTCATGTCATGAGAATGGATGATGGCCGGATCCCAAAGGATCTCCTCTATGGAGAACTCGTGCAGGGAAAGCACCCTACAGGTAGACCACAGCTGCGATACAAGGACATCTGCAAGAGGGATCTGAAGGCCTTAGGAGTGGACCTCAACAGGTGGGAAACCCTGGCCTCTGAGCGGCCCGCTTGGAGGCAGGCTGTGCAGCATGGCCTTTCCCAGTTTGAAGAGACACTTGGCCAACAGACTGAGGCAAAGAGGCAAAGAAGGAAGGCCCATAGCCAGGGAGACAGACCAGGGACAGACTGCACTTGCTCCCGGTGTGGAAGGGATTGTCACTCCCGAATCGGCCTTTTCAGCCACACTAGACGCTGTGCCAGAACCACCATTCAGAGCGCGATACCATAGTCTTTCGAGACTGAAGGTTGCCAATACCTAACTTGTGGGTCAAGACGCACCAGTAGGTCGCAACCTGATTTTTGGTGGGTCCTGAAACTGAAAGGCTGAAAGCTGACAAGGAAAATGTATTGAGCCCTATAGAAGGTGAAACTGAGCCACACGTGTGTGTTTACTCATGAGTTTCCTTGAAATGTCCAAGGGAAACCAGAAGAGGCCAGAGATACCACTGCTGAGACCTAGTTTTCTGGTCCAGCCACTATGAAAGAGTCAGGAAGGCCTGTTCTCCGGTAGATGGTGCCAACCACACCACACCCAAGGCAGACATTAAGAAGATCCCTATCATTGAGTGGGGAGGCTGGGCCAGTCCAGGATCATTTCATGCCTGAGACAGAAGACCCAAAGGACGCCAGTTGGGGCTTTGTGCTCAGGGATGTTCTCCGTCGCTGAACTGAAAGGCTCCCACCCAATTTTGCATCATGTTGAGCTGCCCAATCCTTAGCCCCAGAAGGATTCATTTTGAACCTGGAGTTCATCACCTCAAAGAAGATACTGCAAGAAAGAAGAGGGTATGGTGTCAAAATTATAGCTGGACCTCATTATTCATAAGGAATCCATTCCTTGCCTTATCTTCCCCTGTGGATACTGAAATTCACGGATAATGAAATTTACAGTTGGGTCTCACATGACCTCTGGTTGTGACCGGAAGACCTATGGAGCCCTCTGAAAGGCCCTTCTGGTTATCTGCCAAACTGGAATAATTTACTAGAATAATTATAACGAATTTAGAGCCTCCAGTGTGGTTCGGCACCCACACTGAGTCAAAACCACAGGTGCGAAATCCACGAATAAGAAGCATCCACTGTATATTACTAAATAATAATAATAATACAGGTATTTATATACCGCCTTTCTTGGTCCTCAGACTTTAATTCAAGGCGGTTTACATAGGCAGGCTGTTTAAATCCCTGTAGGGATTTTTACAATTAAAGGAAGGTTCTATCTTTCAAGAGCCGCACAACATTTCAGATGGAACTTTTGCGGTCTGTTATCACTTTTTGGCCTCCTCCCACACAAGCTGACAAGCAGCTCCTTCCGAAGAGCAGGTGGAATAACTCGACTCAGCTTGTCAGCTGCTTCAAGGTCTCACCATTCATGGTGCCGGTGGCCTCGAACTGGCGACCTTCAGACGTTATCTTCAGGCAATTGGAGGCTCAACCCTCTAGACCAGACCTCCTGCCCTTACATATTACTCCCTCCTTACATATTACTATGTAAACTGCTTTGTGAAATTCTTCTGTTGGAAAGCCGTACAAGATATAAATTTTCTTTCTTTCTTTGAGCCCAATCCTAAGCATGTCTACTCAGTAGTAAGTTCCATTAGAGTCAATGGGGCTTACTCCCAGGAAAGTGTGGATAAGATTGGTCTGTTACTTACTTAGGGCCCAATCCTCTCCAACTTTCCAGTGTAGCTATAATGCAGCCCTGAGGTAAGGAAACAAATGGTCCCAAACGTTGAAGAGGTCTCAGTGACTGACTCCCCACCAGCACGGTGCACGTCCCATTGGCGCAGCTACACCAGCACTGGAAAACTGGATAGGATTGGGCCCTTACGTAGCACTGCCTCCATGCCGATTTTACATTCAAACGCCAGGCTCTTCATATTGCTAACCCCACGGATCTTATTTCATGGAAAATTACATTTTTTAAAGGGGTCAGCCCTGTGTTTAAATCTGTGTGGTGACCCAAAGCTGAACTCCTGAATGGACTTTAAAACAGCAACAACAACCACAAAGCATCCACGACTTCTGTGGAATACATTTGCAAGCAAACCCATTTGCCCATGTTTTCCGCAATTAGAGGCACTTCTTTGAAAAAAATGAAAAATGTCAATTATAAAGTAGTCTAGGGATTCAGGGGTTAACTTCCATTTCCAAATCAGGGCACTTCACCCCCAAATTAAAACATTTCAGGATTAGAGAGAAAGGGCTATATGGCTGGGAGAGGCAGGCAGCAACATTTGTATGAAAGGGAAGGTTCTATTAATTCCTGCTTCAATTGATGCATATTCAGATTGCATAAGTGGAGCCCTTGCCGTTTCAATTAGCATTAATGCATCGTGATATTTTTTTATTTCTGTCCTCCATATTTATGTCACTCTAGCAGAAGCACAGGGTCCTTTTTTCTCCCCCTTTTCTACATTTGTATGTTAATTTGATGTTTAAAATAGCTCGCTTCCTAAATTTTCCAGTGCCGAGGCAAGAGGAGAGGTTTGGGGAGCTGTGATGTGGAGAGATCAAGAATCAGGCTGGGATCTGTCAGAGCACAAACCATATTTGCATCCTGCACCACACTCGATTCACTCTTGGCCAACCAACTCATCTTGCAAGGTTCCTCTGAAGAAGTCTGGTGTGGCTGCTGGGTAACGGTTGCTACAAGAGTAGCACAAAAATTTAGGGGAAGAAAGCACCAACATGGGTTGGGAAAAGATTCTCCAGGTGCGGTCTAGGAAAAAAGATCAAAAGAAACAAAACAAAAGGAAAGGGGAAAGGAAGACATGCTTTTTTAAATGGAAAAGTGCAAGAGAGCTGGATCTGTTCAATAACAGTGGGTGTAGACGTGTGTGTGTTCATCCCCACTAGTGGGGAGACGTTATATTTATTTTCCCATGAAAGAATTAATGTGCGGAACTCCTTGCCACTGGATGTGGTGATGGCACCTGGCCTAGACTGGACTGGACAGATTTCTGGAGGTAAAGTCCATCACCAGTTACAAGCCGTGATGGGTACATGTAACCTCCTGGTTTTAGAAGTAGGCTACTTCAAAATGTCAGGTGCAAGGGAGTGGCAACATGATGCAGGTCTCTTGTTGTCTGGTGCGCTCCCTGAAGCATCTGGTGGGCCACAGAGAGATACAGGAAGCTGGATAGATAGACTGGATGCAGTAGGGTCTGGTATAGGTTCTCTCCTATTGTAACCAGTGAGCATTGCAAATGTTTGCATTTCACAAGATGATGTTGATAGTTCTCTACCCATCCCAAACCCTGCATTTTCCCCAAGCTGCCTTTCACAGCACATCGGTTTTGTCTTCCATGCAAAAAGGAACACGAAATGCTGTTTCTTTTTCCCTTTTTTCTTTTCTTCCCAGAGACCTTCTCCCATGAGATGCTTTTAAAAAGTTGCAGGGCCATCATGCAGGTGTTGTTGTTGCCTTTTTTTCCAGCCACAAAAGTGATAATTGAACAGGTGTGTGATAAATGAATCCTTGGGTATTTATTATATTTTCATGGACTGCAGGTTCTGGCGATGAGAAGCACTCCAGGAGGGATTGTGATGGCTCACAAAATCACAGCTGCCGAAAGAGTGGTGGGGATGTGATACTTTCAACTGTCCCACTGGGGCCTAAACAACTCCAGAGTATTTTCCAAGCACTTGAATGCTGTGGGGTGTGTGACCTCAGTGGTCCATAACTAGACCCTTCAAGAGCACTGCTCACATAGAGGTAAATTAGAATATTGAGGCTCAAGGGGCATCCAAAGCAATAAGAGCCATTTTCCCCAATTAATCTTGTAACCTCTTGATTGGATGACTGCCATGTACACTATGCAGGGCTACCTTTGAAAAAGAGGTTTGGAAACTGCGCCTAGGGATTCTTCCAAATTTCTCCCAGGATTCTGGAGTTTCAAATGAGCAGTCAGCCCAATTCTAATCTGCACTGGAACAGGCACACCAAGGTGAGGAGGGGGCTGGCTTGCAACACGGAGTAAGGGATATTTCCCCCCTTACCTTGTATTGTGTGCCAGCCACACCGTGGGCTACTTGAACCTGCCCCAGCGAAATTGCAGTATAATGCCAGGCTGATTGGGAGGGGAATTAGGGTGGCATAAATTGTCAAAACTGGTCCCACGCCCCTCCCAGCCCTGCAGCTTGAGAGTATGTGTTGCATTGGCTATTTTTGCATACAAGCACTGTGGTCTCCTTGTTTGCCATCTGCTTGGAGGGTCATGGAATGCTGTATTTAAAGGCAAGAACTTGCTCAGCAGGTGAAATGTCTTGTAAGAAACTGGTCCTACAAAGTGAGTATGCTCTTTTATGGCATGCTAAGGGGGGGGGAGGAAGGAAGTATGGTGGTCAGGTTTCTGCCTCTTTGGGGCACATCTTAAAAGGTGAGCCGCCAGCAGAAACGTCCCAGCCCATTAAGGGTTCACTTTTCTATGAGCGAAACTCCTATTTGGGAATGTTTTGCAAATTGTATTTCTACCAGATTATACTGACTGCCGATTGAAACAGAGATTCATCATCATTTGAGATGATGTGTTGGGAACACCCAAGGACCATTTCTCTAGCAGTTTCAGGGAGCAGTTTTCATTGAGACTTAGCCCTTTTCACCCATGCTTTAAAACTTCCTCCCCCATGAACCTGATCCAGCTTTCTGCACATGCAGCTTCTATTTTCTTTTTCTTCAAGTCACTGGAAGGGCTTAAATTACCCATTTAATTACACCGTTAATGTAATATGTAGTCTGGTGATCCACAGCAAATCCAATTTGAACTTCTAGCTAATTGTAGTGTGCATTTGTTGTTTAAACTTCCTGATGCCCACATATTGCAAAAGAGGTACCAAATAACCTGCCTACAACAAGACCTCCAGCATCAAGTGCCCTTCCATATGTGACAGGGTCAACTGGAAAAAAAAATATGATTAAAATACACATTTTCTCCCACCCAGGCTTCTGTTCAAAATTGCAGCTTTCTGAGGCTGCTCTAAATTATTTTAAAAAGATCTGGGCTTGCAATATGTCACTGGCTGCTAAGATATCAGTTTATGCTATCTGCAGTCCTGGATAGTAGGTTTCAAAGAAATGAGCTATAAATTCATGTGGGCGTGGCAAATTGGCACCTGGCGTGGCAAATTGGCTGCTAAGAAAACACCCCATATTTCTCCCTGCTTTCCCCCACTTGCTTGCTCTTTGTCCCTTCTTCAGCAGTGACATGGAAGCATTGTCTTAGCAGGGTAGCTCCAGTATTTTTGTTTAGAAGGAAAATCCAGTTGAATGTGTAACCCAGTGTTTCTCAAAATGTGGGTCAGAACCCACTAGGTGGGTTGCGAACCTATTTCAGGTGGGTCCCCATTCATTTCAATATTTTATTTTTAATATGTTAGACTTGATGCTCCCATGGTATGCGATTGCATTTGGGAAAATGTTACAGATCTGTACTTTTAACAGGCTGCTGTATATATGATAGTAAATGGGATTTACTCCCGGGTAGGATTGCAGCCTAGGATTGTTAAAAATGTTCCTGCTTGATGATGTCACTTCTGGTCATGACATCACTTGCGGTAGGCCCTGACAGATTCTCATTCTAAAAAGTGGGTCCCGGTGCTAAAAGTGTGAGAACCACTGGTGTAACCTGATTGGGAATGCCCATTATTTTCAGGGTTTAATCAGTGGCATAGCTAGAGGAGGTGCAAAGCATTAAGTTTTGTAGGCACCTGAACGTGCCGTAGAAGTGACCCCTCCCGCTTCCCTTTGGCGTCAGGCATTGGCTTCTGTTTTGCTCCCACTGCCTGGAATCGCTCCGAAGGAGAGGGAGGGGGCCTCTCGCACAGCTTGTTCAGGCGCTGACAAAGCATAGCGCTTTGCACCCCCTCTAGCTACACCAATGGGCTTAAAGCCAGTGAAACGGCTTCCTTCACCCCTTTGATATAGACTGGGAACTGGCTCCTTTTCTTATGCTTCTTGCATATAGGATGCAACAATCCTAGACAGGATGCTGAACGAGCCCGATTTCAATACACTCCATAAGGAGGCAACATAAATCAGGTATTGATTAAAAACCCTCAGAAACAGCTGCCAAGGGAGCCAAGTGTACAATAAGCACAGCAGGAGAAATGTCTCCAATAAAAGGACCAGCTGATAAAACTTGTTTAATTCTCTCTCGGACCGCCTTCCTCCCCATGAATTAGCCATAAAGATCTCCTTTATAGGAGGTGAGGCTGTTGGACCATCAAACTAGCACTGTCTATTCTGCAGTGATGCAGGCTCAAATCCCATGACTCACTCCCAAGTCGAACTAAAGTTCCATCAAGCATTGGCTCTGCTTTGATTTGGGACTGAGGGGCAGGGACTTATAACCGAACTCAGGACTCAGTTATTTTTGCACCTGAGTTGCTATGTCTGTGTGTGTTCTTGCTAACTTACTTTACTAGTGCTTCCGTGTAGCAGCGCAAGACCTACTGGGCAATCCAGAAGCAGGCATGATTCCCCGGTTAGAGCAGGAAGTGCCCATCTGGCCTGGCTGATTGTGCTGCAGCTGCCTTCAGCACTTTAATCACATTTGTCAGCTGGGTGGTGGGGAGCAGGAAGCTGGAAGTGCCTTCCATTGGGGGGGGCTGTTTACAACTCCCCCCCCCACTCCCTCCACCACCACCTCCCTTTTTTCTTTAAATTTGGCTCAGAGATTTGAGTCGAGATTAGACTCGGACTTGACTCAAGAATTTAACTTGAGGACTTGAGGACAAAGACCTGAGACTTAACTCGAGACATTTGTTTCATTGCATTCAGCATTAAATTCCCCATCAAATGACATTTAACATGATGGCATTATTCAAAAACACCAAGATTTTTTACAATTTTGGCCAGTAGTGATGTCACACACCCCTAAGGGTATCACCCGATGAGGTCTGCACCCCCTAGTAACGCAATGATCAATCCCACTTCTGACCTGGAATCCATTTTAGATGATTTGTTTTTGAAAGTACCAAGAACTTCACAGGAGAAATCCTGCTCCAAGGGAAGAGAGGAAATGATGTGACATTGAAAAAGCGAAGTCCTTTGGATGGGAGGATGAATAAAAGTCCCATTAGCGGGACATCTCTCTTTTATGATATAATAGCAAACTTCAAGGGTGAACTGATATAAGTAGGGACATGGTTACCCATGCATGACTCCTGAGGGAAGGGGAGCCACAGGAAAGCAGGGACCATTGACTTGGCAGTGATGTGGGCACAAAACTTCTCCTGCCAATTCCGAGACAATTCCATCATACACACGATGCCTCCAGGGTTTGATGAAGGATGGGCAAAGTCAGCAACTGTCCAAAACAGAGCTGCCACCCCATAAATTTTACAGCAATCCCATCCACTGGCTTCAAGGAAACATTATTTGTCCTGCTAAGTATTAGCAAAAGTATGTAATTATGATGGCAAGATCATATTATTATTAGTGGTGTGATTTTTAAGTGACAATGAAATTGACAGCACAATCCTATGCATGACTACTCAGAAGTAAGTCTCATTGTGTTCAGTGGGGCTTACACCCAGGAAAGTGCGTATCAGATTGCGGCCAAAAACGTAATAACACTGCTTTCTGCACTTCTCATTTTTGTGTGTGCATGTGTGTGCTATATATATAATTTATATATTATATAATATATATTATACATGTATGCATACATATTGTGTATGTATAATGTATTATGTATGTGTACACACACACACACACACACACACACACACACACACACACACACATATTCCCCCCAAAAAACTCTAAAAGATAACCCCCACAAAAAATATATGAAAAAAATAAAACCATTTTCTAACACCTAATTAACTGTGTAATGACTGTGGCTGCATCTGCTGACACTACACTATCTATATCACCAAACTAGTACACTTTTAAAGTGATTATAATGTATAAATATAATTTATAAAAATGCAGCCTTGGAATAAAAACGCATAAAACCTGGCCTGGTTGGTCATGGTTGGAGGTGAACTGTCTGATTCATGTATCCCGCCATCCAATCCTTTGTTTTATACTGCTTGGATTTTAAATATGCCAGTAAAGGTTTCTTGTATCCTTATCCACATAAAACCCCTTTCTGCACTTTTCCTGTTACCCTGCAGATGCCTGATCTTGTCTGATCTCGGAAGCTAAGCAGGGTCAGGCCTGGTTAGTACTTGGATGGGAGACCGCCTGGGAATACCGGGTGCTGTAGGCTTATACCATGATCTCGGAAGCTAAGCAGGGTCAGGCCTGGTTAGTACTTGGATGGGAGACCGCCTGGGAATACCGGGTGCTGTAGGCTTATACCATGATCTCGGAAGCTAAGCAGGGTCAGGCCTGGTTAGTACTTGGATGGGAGACCGCCTGGGAATACCGGGTGCTGTAGGCTTATACCATGATCTGGGAAGCTAAGCAGGGTCAGGCCTGGTTAGTACTTGGATGGGAGACCGCCTGGGAATACCGGGTGCTGTAGGCTTATACCATGATCTTGGAAGCTAAGCAGGGTCAGGCCTGGTTAGTACTTGGATGGGAGACCGCCTGGGAATACCGGGTGCTGTAGGCTTATACCATGATCTCGGAAGCTAAGCAGGGTCAGGCCTGGTTAGTACTTGGATGGGAGACCGCCTGGGAATACTGGGTGCTGTAGGCTTATACCACGATCTCGGAAGCTAAGCAGGGTCAGGCCTGGTTAGTACTTGGATGGGAGACCACCTGGGAATACCCGGTGCTGTAGGCTTATACCAGAGTCTTTCAAGACTGAAGGTTACCAACCATATACTTTTCCCTTGGGGGGAAAAAAAACAGAATCTGCAAACGCAACATTTAAGAACACCTCTAATAAGAAAATGTATATAGAATTTTTCAACAAGAAGTTTGCAAATTCACAGTCTAACACACACTAAGCACAGCTCAATGGTAGAGCTCGTGTTTTGCAGGTAGAGGGTCCCAGGTCTGATCCCTGGCAGCATTTTCAGGTAGGGGCAAGCAAGTTCCATATTTGAAACCCTGGAGAGCCACTGCCAGTTACTGCCAAACAATACCGACCCAGGTGCACAGAAGGTCTGACTCAACTTCCAATATCCCTAACAGGTAAGAACATAAGGAACATAAGAACAGCCCCACTGGAACAGGCCATAGGCCCATCTAGTCCAGCTTCCTGTATATCACAGCGGCCCACCAAATGCCCCAGGGAGCACACCTGATAACAAGAAGACCTCATCCTGGTGCCCTCCCTTGCATCTGGCCTTCTGACATAGCCCATTTCTAAAATCTGGGTTACACATACACATCATGGCTTGTACCCCGTAATGGATTTTTCCTCCAGAAACTTGTCCAATCCCCTTTTAAAGGCATCCAGGCCAGTCGCCATCACCACATCCTGTGGCAAGGAGTTCCACAGACCAACCACACGCTGAGTAAAGAAATATTTTCTTTTGTCTGCTCTAACTCTCCCAACACTCAATTTTAGTGGATGTCCCCTGGTTCTGGTGTTATGTGAGAGCGTAAAGACCATCTCCCTATCCACTCTGTCCATCCCCTGCATAATTTTGTATGTCTCAATCATGTCCCCCCTCAGGCGTCTCTTTTCTAGGCTGAAGAGGCTGAAGGAAAGCCCTGCTGGATCAGGCCAAAGCCTGTCATCCCGGATCTCACAGGGGCCCACCAGATGCCGCAGGGAGCACACAAGACCACAAGATGCCTAAATCCTACTGCCACTCCCTTGCACCTGGGACTGAGAGACATCCTACATCTAAAACCAGGAGGTTGCACATACTCATCGTGTGTTGGGAGGGCCACTATGCTGTGCAAAAAGGGCCACACAGTCCCATTTCTTGAGAGCTTCACACTGCCAATTCCCTGCTACGATATTTATTCCCGGGTTGTGCGTCAAGAAATAAAAATCAATCTAGATATCCAACAGGGCAGTTGTCTTTCCACCTGCTGGACCCACAAAGAGGAGGGGGGAAGGCGACGGAGGGAAAGGATAGTCGCTTCGATCATCTGCCTCTCGCCAAACAGCCGTTTTGCTTCTCTGTCTAATGAAACAAAAATAACCCCATAATAGCATCCTGCGTCTTCCTGGGGGCCTATAATTTGCTGAGCAAATGTGCGCAGGAAGACTCCGGGGCCAGTAAACACCCCTCTTAGGCATCGCTTCTCCGAGCACCAAATTATATGTTGCCGGAATGATCTTTTCAGGCAAATGCTCAGGTGGACGGTCAGGAGATATAGAACCGGGGATGCACCAGTCCTACATGTCAGGGTTGCATAAACAAAACAGGCATAAGAACATAAGAACAGCCCCACTGGCTCAGGCCATAGGCCCATCTAGTCCAGCTTCCTGTATCTCACAGCAGCCCACCAAATGCCCCAGGGAGCACACCAGATAACAAGAGACCTGCAAGGCCTCCTGGGAATTGTAGTTAAGGACATAAGAACAGCCCCACTGGCTCAGGCCATAGGCCCATCTAGTCCAGCTTCCTGTATCTCACAGCGGCCCACCAAATGCCCCAGGGAGCACACCAGATCACAAGAGACCTCATCCTGGTGCCCTCCCTTGCATCTGGCATTCTGACTTAACCCATTCCTAAAATCAGGAGGTTGCGCATACACGTCATGGCTTGTACCCCATAATGGATTTTTCCTCCAGAAACTTGTCCAATCCCCTTTTAAAGGCGTCTAGGCTAGACGCCAGCACCACATCCTGTGGCAAGGAGTTCCACAGACCGACCACACGCTGAGTAAAGAAATATTTTCTTTTGTCTGTCCTAACCCGCCCAACACTCAATTTTAGTGGATGTCCCCTGGTTCTGGTATTATGTGAGAGTGTAAAG
Organism: Tiliqua scincoides; assembly: GCF_035046505.1. Classification (NCBI taxonomy): domain Eukaryota; kingdom Metazoa; phylum Chordata; class Lepidosauria; order Squamata; family Scincidae; genus Tiliqua; species Tiliqua scincoides. The sequence continues at coordinate 1,947,888 of NC_089830.1, read as the reverse complement.
AGCATCTCCCTATCCACTCTGTCCATCCCCTGCATAATTTTGTATGTCTCAATCATGTCCCCCCTCAGGCGTCTCTTTTCTAGGCTGAAGAGGCCCAAACGCCGTAGCCTTTCCTCATAAGGAAGGTGCCCCAGCCCCGTAATCATCTTAGTCGCTCTCTTTTGCACCTTTTCCATTTCCACTATGTCTTTTTTGAGATGCGGCACAAGTTGCAGTTTGCTGAACATGATGCTGCTGCCCCCATTGCACATTGTTGGGAGAATGAAAGGGCACAAGGAAAGAGCGCACTTCCTGAGTGGCGGTCCACTTCCTGAGTGGTGCTCCTGCTTCTATGTTCAAAGGGGGGGCTTGGCCTTTGTCTTTGGCAAAGACAAAGGAGATGTTTCCCCTGGTAGCCAGGTCAAGCTCCAGGCAGAATATTTATAGCACCCCTGGTGCCATGCATTGCAGAGGAATAGGTCCTCCCAATCAGGCGCCATTTGTCACTTATGTAGCAGAGGAATAAAGTGATATGCATGCATGTGGCGACCAGGACGAGGACCTGGGCCACACCTCAGGAAGGGGTGGGGGGAGCAAAATCCCCACAGCCTGAGCCTGCAGGGGGCCCAGGCCATGATAAAACAAAATACAGGTGTCTGCTGCTTAACAATGGTTTGCTTAATGACAGTCCACATATATAACCGTGGTCAAAGCGCAATAAAGATGCTCTTGATGAGGCTCTTAATGAGGCAATCGCATCTCCCATAGCCTGCAGCGGAGTGTCTGTTTACACAACCGAGGCTTTTAATGCAAAGAAGAGGCAATCTATCTCCAGTGGCTTGTGTAGCCAGCTAGTGTCTGGCAGAGAGTGCCTGTTCGCACAACGAAAGCAATAGGTTGGACTGAATGTTCACTTAATGACCTAGTCACATAATAATGGGGATCAGAGAACGTATCCCCATCATTAAGTGGTGCACACCTGCATACAGTACAAAACAAATGTATGATAAAATAAATTTGGGTGCCTCAGCCTATCCAGGGCTGTTTTAATCTGCTTCCTTCTGTTTCCCCAATGCATTCTGTTGTTTGCAAAGGGCTCAGATTCCTTATCAAACTACAGTCCCCCCAAAACGTGATGGGGAATAGAAGTGCACTGAAAGAAGTGAGGTGCAGCCAGGGGAGGCAGAGCCTCACCTAACCCAGCAAGTATTTTTTTTTAAAAAAAGAACCTAACAAGTTTTAGTTTTAGTTTTTTTAGCGAGAGAGAGGCTGCAGAAGGAATGCAGGACTGGGGAATGAATTCCCCCCCCAACCCCTTCCCAGCCTGCAAAATCACCAGCTGCAACTGATACTGTACGTCTGCCAAGCCAAGAGGAGGAGAAAGCCGTGAATTGTCAGAACTATTTTCCTTGTGCTCGGCAGCCAAAAAATGACATTTTTTTTACATGACCCAAATAACTCTTCAGTTGCCATGGATTCGGCAACATTAAAACATCGCAGCACCCTGATGCTGACATTATTTGTGGACCTTATTCTGCAACTTCACTATTAATTTTTTACCCAATTCTTTGCTGGGTTACCATGTAAAAAACAGTTTGTAGGAACCATTTGAGACCATACAATTTGACCCATGCAGAAAAGCAGGGAAGTAAAACTGCTCCTAGCATGGAGATGATATGAATGAAACTTCCTCTGTGTTCCCAGGGCTGGGCCATCCCTGAGGCCAACTGAGGGGGTTGCCTCAGGGAGAAGGTTGGCAGGGGGCACCTACCTCTGCCTGCCCACTCACTTTCATTGCTCCATCTCCTTCTTCTGGACTTTGAACTTTGCTCTCAGTCTGGAGAGGTTGAAGAGCTTTCTGTCTGATCTGGTCCGGAGATAGAAGCCTTCTGTTCCTTGTGGAAGGATCTGATGATGCTGAGGAGCCTGGGTGGACATCCAATCTTGGGGAGAATCTTGAAGAGGCCGTCCCTGCTGACCAGATCGAAAGCCTTCGTGAGATCTATGAAGGCTATAAAGAGTGGCTGTTGTCGTTCCCTGCATTTCTCCTGCAGCTGTCTAAGGGAGAATACCATATCAGTGGTGGACCTATTGGCTCAGAAGCCGCACTGTGATTCTGGATAAACGCTCTCTGCAAGTACCTGGAGCCTCTTTAGTGCAACTCGGGCAAACAACTTTCCTACAATGCTAAGGAGAGGGATGCCATGGTAGTTGTTGCAGTCACCCCTGTCGCCTTTGTTCTTGTACAGCGTGATGATGTTTGCATTCCTCATGTCTTGAGGTACTCCACCTTCTCTCCAGCAGAGGCAGAGGATTTCATGCAGCTCAGTGATGATGATAATCTCTTTGCAGCACTTTAGGACTTCAGCAGGGATGCTGTCTTTTCCAGGTGCTTTCTATCTCTGGACCAGATCAGACAGAAAGCTCTTCAACCTCTCCAGACTGAGAGCAAAGTCCAAAGTCCAGCTGAAATGTCTTCGTGACTTCCTCTTTGCCGACGATGCAGCTGTCACTGCCCACTCTGCCAAAGATCTCCAGCAGCTCATGGATCGTTTTAGCAAGGCCTGCCAAGATTTTGGACTGACGATCAGCCTGAAGAAAACACAGGTCATGGTTCAGGATGTGGACTCACCTCCCTGCATTACAATCTCTGCGCATGAACTGGAGGTTGTCCATGACTTTGTGTACCTTGACTCAATGATCTCCGACACTCTTTCTCTCGATACTGAGCTAAACAAACGCATCGGTAAAGCAGCTACCAGGTTTTCCAGACTCACAAAGAGAGTCTGGTCCAACAAGAAGCTGACGGAACATACCAAGATCCAGGTCTACAGAGCTTGCGTCCTGAGTACACTTCTGTACTGCAGCGAGTCATGGACTCTTCACTCACAACAGGAGAGGAAACTGAGCGCTTTCCACATGCGCTGCCTCTGACGCATCCTCGGCATCACTTGGCAGGACAAAGTTCCAAACAACACAGTCCTGGAATGAGCTGGAATCGCTAGCATGTATGCACTGCTGAAACAGAGACGCCTGCGTTGGCTCGGTCATGTCGTGAGAATGGATGATGGCCGGATCCCAAAGGATCTCCTCTATGGATAACTCGTGCAGGGAAAGCGCCCTACAGGTAGACCACAGCTGCGATACAAGGACATCTGCAAGAGGGATCTGAAGGCCTTAGGAGTGGACCTCAACAGGTGGGAAACCCTGGCCTCTGAGCGGCCCGCTTGGAGGCAGGCTGTGCAGCATGGCCTTTCCCAGTTTGAAGAGACACTTGGCCAACAGTCTGAGGCAAAGAGGCAAAGAAGGAAGGCCCACAGCCAGGGAGACAGACCAGGGACAGACTGCACTTGCTCCCGGTGTGGAAGGGATTGTCACTCCCGGATTGGCCTTTTCAGCCACTCTAGACGCTGTTCCAGAACCACCATTCAGAGCGCGTTACCATAGTCTTTCGAGACTGAAGGCTGCCAACATACAAATAAAATGAATTAATCATGCCAAGGGCCCTTTGCCAAAAATGCCCTTGGCAGCCTCACCCATCATTGACTCCCCCCTCCTGCAATACTCCCGTCTTTTTCATTCTGAGCATCATTTACTGAAAAAGGCATTTTTTTACTTAATGCATTAGAGTGGCTATTAAAATGATAAGTGGCTGCAGAAATGAAGATTGATCATCACTTCTCTTTTTTTTTCTTAACCCCTTCTCTTGGCTCTTCCCTGGAAAGCCAAGCACACATCACATTAAGAAGGCATAAGGGGAGCGTGGGGGGTGGGGAATCTGACCCTTGACACTGGGTTTACTTGTTCTTCAAAGCAGAGACCCATCCAGCAATAGCATAGCTATGGGGGGGCACTGTGTGGTAAGTCTTGCAGATGCCACAGCACATCATGTAAGCGGCCGCTCCTACTTGACATTGGAGCCATTCTGGACAGTGATAAGAATATAAGAAGAGCCCTGATGGATCAGGCCAAAGGCCCATCTAGTCCTGCTTCCTGTATGTCATTAAGGTAAACCTGAATTTCACTTTTTTTGTAGTTTAGAGCCTGACCTTTGCTTTTAAATTGATTAACTGATGAATCAATGAAACGGCCACAACAGTTATTTGGGTCTGTCTCTCACTCTAATCAGCTCACCTGGAGTGCTTATAACTCAGCTTGCAGGAGGAAAGCATACATGATGGGATTCCTTACGTCAACAAAGCTGGATTTATTTATTTAGCATATGGCATATAATACATAGACTTATTTATCAGTTAGATTCAAGCTGGAGATTGATTTGAACTGCTGCCTTGTGTGCAGAGAACAGATGTATCAATAGAACTGGAACAAGTTGATTGTGGTATTGATTAGTCTGCAGAAACTCACTGATGGCAAATTCTAGAATGGAAATTGAAATTTATGTATCCGGTGGGTTTTGGACTAGCGTTTCAATTTGAGGAAATCAGGTGTCGGTCTGTCTGAGGACACCCCAACTTCTGACTCAAAAGCCCCTGGCTAATACCTGGTGTGCAGACTCTCTCCATTCAGTGGTGAGGAAAATGCTCTCTACACTTGTTCAGGAGCGCTTTCTTGATAGTCCATGACTGAGTATTGAGTTCTGATACACAGATGCAGGAACTGAGCTCTAGTGAGTCTAGATGCAGAAAATCCCTTAGATTTGATCCTTCCCTAATAAAATGAAATGCGAAAATGTCCCACATTTATGGAAGATGGAGCAGCACTGAGCATAGCAGGAAAGGAACTCAGCTGTCTTAAGCCAGCGACAGATGGAAATTTCTAAGCAAGATGATAACCAAGAGCGGTGATGGTGAACCCATGACACGCATAGCAAATGTGACACACCACAATGTTTTGGGTGACACGCAGTGGTGTCACTAGGGTGGTACGGAGGGGGTGCAGACCGCACGAGGTGACACACTCAGGGATGTGTGACACGACGACTGATCAAAATTGTTAAGGTACAAGAGCAGAGCTGGTCCATTTTTGAAAAGGTAGGAGCCTGACAGCAAGGAACCTTTGAACACTGTGATGAAGCAGAGGCCCCAAATGGCTTTTCTATGCAACTCTCTTTGCTACAGATTTCAGCAAAAGACAGTCAGCTAAGCTTCTCTCAATAGGCCTGCGAGTCATTGACGAGTTGCAGACCTATTGTGACAATAACTCCCATTATTTAATCCCAGGCAAATCCGCTTACAGATTTTTAAAAGCGTGGCTGGGACATAGAGGATGGGATGAGTGGAGGAATTAGTTTATTAAGACCCCAGTCACTCAAGAAGATAGCAGAATAGATATCAGCATAGCTACATCAAACTGTGTTACATCTGCTATAACAGTTTCTTTCTGTAATGATTTCTTTCATTCATTCATTTGTTCGTTCTTTCTTTCCCTGCCTGTTGAAGAGGACAAAAAGTTAGCATTAAACTTGCTTTTCTCCCCTGCTGAGTAAGCTTCCTAAGCGTGTCAAACAAGATGTAATAATAGCCGCTCATTTGGGGTGTGTGTGTATTGATTTCCTGGCCAACCAAAACAGCAGCTCAAGCTTCCACCTGGAGGAAACATTCCATCCTAGTGTCTTTGGTCAGAGATTAATTTTGAGTTGAGCCTTGGGGTGTTCCCCCCAAACAGCAAGATGGACTCAGCCCACTGGTGTATACCCAAGAGGTCATTGATCTCTCCCTGCATAAACAGCAACAGAAATTAGGGACAGCACTGACTACTAGGCCATTCTGCTGCTGATTGCCATTTGCAAGTATTTTGTTTCATGTGTGAGCCTATCAAGTTACAGGTTTGGACCCAAAGGGAGCACCAAGAAAGGCAGCAAGGTGCAGATGAGAGCAGCCAAAATGATCACTAGGCTGGGGCACCTCCCTGATGTGGAAAGGCTCTAGAAAAAAAGGCATCTTCGGGGGGACACAACTGCAAATGCAGGGGATGGATAGAGCAGATAGAGGGACAGATAGAATGGATAGAGGGTTTTTCCCTCTCAAACAACACCAGAACCAGGAGATATTCACTAAAACTGAGTGGTAAGAATGGACCAAAGAAAATATGTCTTTACTCAGCATGTCATCAGTCTGTGGAACTCCTTGCACAGGATGTGGTGGCGGCACCTGGCTTAGATACCTTTAAAAAGGGGGTTGGACATATTTTATGAATGGAAAGACCATCACAGGTTACAAGCCACAATGGGTACATGCTACCTCCTGGTTCTAGAAGTAGGCTACCTCCAAATGCCAGGCGCAAGGGAGTGGAACGGGATGCAGGTCTCTTGTTGTCTTGTGTGAGGCCTCTGGTGTCCCACTGTAAGACACAGGAAGCTGGACTAGATGGACTTTGGGCCTGATCCTGTTGGCTCTTCTTATACTATGCTCTTACGCCATCGGGTGAGGAGGCGGCATTTGGCCTGCTGCCTCGGGCATCAGGGGGTCTTGGGCCAGCTCTGGGCCTAAGCACTTATGCCCCTGTCACTTGGAGGTCCGAGATCTGAATTCTTACCATCCCCTCTCTCCCCACCACCACCAGACACATACCTGGGCAAACACTCAGGAGCAAGAGAGGTGTGTAGGTGAAGCAGTGGCCATTACACTAGACCTGCTGGCTGACTGCTTTGGGGGAATGCAGGGGGTTTTCTTGCTCCAGCGGTTGCTGTTCCATTTCCAAATTGGCCTGATCATAACTCCAGTTGCTGACTTGGGGGTTAGCTGCCCTGAGAGATTGAGAGAGAGAGAGAGAGAGAGATGGCACCATTCTTCTTTAGCTGCTGTCTCTTCCTCCTCTTCCTCTTCCTCTTCCTCCTCCTCCTCCTCCACCAGCACCACATTTTCTCTTCCAGTTTCCCATTCCAGCAAGAGATTACGGTGCTCCCCGAGTGGAGAGACTCATCAGCCTCTTGCAAGCCTCGCCAACTCTGACCCCTCTGCGTGACAAGGGCTCGCAAACTCATCCTGACGTTTCATTAGCAGAGTTAATTTGCAGCCCGAGTCCCCAGTCTATTGCAAAAGCCACCCGTGTACAAAGCAGCGCCAACTCTCCCATCTGTCAGGCAAAGTACTTGGAGGACGGCAGCAGCGGTTGGTCCGGGCAGCTGGGTGAGGCTGCTGCGGCCCTGCCACTCCCGGGGTGAAGAGGTGACGGTAGCAACCAACCCCAGCAGAGCGTCTTCTGCAGCAGCCTTCTGCTCTTTGGTGACTTCTACAGACTGGGAGTCCTCTGGGAGCCCATAGCATACATGCTGAGATGCAAACCACTTTGTGAACTTTTTTTCTTGAAAAACAAAATAGAAATATTTTATATAACATAAATAATACAAGAGAGAGAGAGAGAAAGTCCATCCCAGGAAGGACAGCTCTTGCCCACCATTGGAGACCTCAGCTTCAGGAAGAAGCAGCATCTATTTTCTGGGCTTGTGAGAGTGAACCCGTCTTATAGAAGTGATTGTGAGGAGCTCCAGAAGGATCTCTCCAGACTGGCAGAATGGGCAGCAAAATGGCAGATGCGCTTCAATGTCAGTAAGTGTAAAGTCATGCACATTGGGGCAAAAAATCAAAACTTTACATATAAGCTGATGGGTTCTGAGCTGTCTGTGACAGATCAGGAGAGAGATCTTGGGGTGGTGGTGGACAGGTCGATGCAAGCGTCGACCCAATGTGCGGCGGCAGTGAAGAAGGCCAATTCTATGCTTGGGATCATTAGGAAGGGTATTGAGAACAAAACGGCTAGTATTATAATGCCGTTGTACAAATCGATGGTAAGGCCACACCTGGAGTATTGTGTCCAGTTCTGGTCGCCGCATCTCAAAAAAGACATAGTGGAAATGGAAAAGGTGCAAAGAGAGCGACTAAGATGATTACTGGGCTGGGGCACCTTCCTTAGGAGGAAAGGCTACGGCGTTTGGGCCTCTTCAGCCTAGAAAAGAGACGCCTGAGGGGGGACATGATTCAGACATACAAAATTATGCACGGGAAGGATAAAGTGGATAGAGAGATGCTCTTTACACTCTCACATAACACCAGAACCAGGGGACATGCACTAAAATTGAGTGTTGGGAGAGTTAGAACAGACAAAAGAAAATATTTCTTTACTCAGCGTGTGGTTGGTCTGTGGAACTCCTTGCCACAGGATGTGGTGACGGCATCTGGCCTGGATGCCTTTAAAAGGGGATTGGACAAGTTTCTGGAGGAAAAATCCATTACGGGTTACAAGCCATGATGTGTATGCGCAACCTCCTGATTTTAGAAATGGGCTATGTCAGAATGCCAGATGCAAGGGAGGGCACCAGGATGAGGTCTCTTGTTATCTGGTGTGCTCCCTGGGGCATTTGGTGGGCTGCTGTGAGATACAGGAAGCTGGACTAGATGGGCCTATGGCCTGATCCAGTGGGGCTGTTCTTATGTTCTTATGCCCTTATATATTGCTTAATTAACATACGGAACTCACTGCCACAAGCGACAGTAATAACCTTTGCTTAGACAGCTGTAAAGGGGTGTTAGAGTAATTCATAGGAGGGGGTCTCTCAGTGGCTATTAGCTGTGACTGCAAAATTGAACCCCAGTATCAGAGGTAGTGCGCCTTCTGAGGAGCGGAAGGGAAGGGCTGTTTCCTTCAGGCTAGTGGTTCCCAAACTGTGTGTCTAGGGCCCATCCGTTTTGGTGATTCACAAAACTAACAGGGCATAACAGACCTGCCCTCATTTTACCCCAGGGGAACCCCCCCCCCATCATGGCTTCCCCTTCCATCACTTAACCCCCCTCCCCAGCATGGTGCCCCCCCTCCATCACTTTGACCCCTCTCTCTAGGATACTCATCGAGGCTCACAGAGCCTCGCGTGGCACACAGGACAATTCAAAAAGCCTTCTGCGTCTTCTCGTGGTTTTGCTCCCTGACAAAACCAGAAGTGTTGCTTAAAATTGTGCGAGAAACTCAGAAGGCTTTTCACGCACTGCCAAGCACCACGTGGGCTTCACCTGCCTGCAGACTGGCAGGCAGGGTGGCACGGTGGATAGAGGTGGCAGTGGGGGAGGGGGCATGGCGACTGCTACCCAGTCACCATTATAGCCACACCCCTTGGCATTCAGGCAGACTCTAGGACCTCTAAAAACTTTGGGAACCACTGCATTAGCCCTACCCGTGGACCATCCAGAAGCATTCAGTTATAACAGAATGCTGGATTAGATAAGGCCTTGCCCCAGTCCAACTGGGCTCTCCTTACAGCCTTCTTTTAACTGTATTTTCACGTACAGGGTACTTGCACCCAGTTTTGTGCCCTCCAGAGCGATCCGATATGCCCGCTTTATTTCCTTGGACCTATGCCAGCTGTAGAGCTGGTTCAGATCCGAGGAGACCCATTGGTGTTCAGGGAGCTTATGGGAGGGGTAAGGCAAGATGTTCTCTTTTTCCCCTCCCAAGCCTCCCCACCCCACCATAGCATGCCCGTTTCGGTGTGGCTGCATGCTATGGTGGAGAAAAAATAGAATCACTCAGAACAGTATTGTGTACGGACCTAAAAGGCCGGCAAAATAATTTTGTATAACTACATAATTTTTAAACCCATTTACTAAACCAGTTTATTAATCTCACTCACAACTGTCAACTTTTTCTTCCCATGGTTCCTGGGCCTTTCGCATGTGTATCTGAATTTCAGCTTTGCCATTCCACTGTCAAAAGTGGAAGTGTGAAAAGAGCAAAATGTGGTTTAAAATGGGATTGCCAACTGATCAGAAACATCAGACTGGCCTGCACCTCTGCCCTTAACAGGTGGTTGATTTGTAGAAGACAGCAGGTGACCTCAACACTGTCAACCTGCTCATGCCTGCAGATCAAACTCCTGCCAAGGGCAAAGAAGCAGATACCAGTATAAAACATGCCAAAATAAAAATAAACTTGTGTTCGCACACAAACCAAATCCTGCCCATTCACTCTGCCACTGTAGCCTATCCATCCAAGAGGGTCCTCTTTAGCCTATGTATAAACATACGTATGTTCCACATAAGGGGATTAAATGTTTATGAGGCATTATAAATTCACAATTTTCATATTTTATTCATGGATCATTTAGTAAGCTTGAACTGGGCTAATATCCCCATTACTCCTTCTCCCCCCCCCCCCATGGTACCAATTTCATTCTCAGTTACATAAATACATGTGATTAATACACATCTATCTATAGACAGGCCTATAGTTCTATGGTGAGCTGTCTCAAGGAAAGCGATTGCAGGGAGGACAAAAGAAGCGATATAAAGACACACCGAAAGCCTCTCTCAAGTCCCTGGGTATTGACACCACCTCCTGGGAAACCCTGGCGCAAGAGCGATCGACATGGCGCACGCTGATCCACCAAGGCTGTCTGACATCTGAAGCCAGAAGGACAACCGTAGCACAAGAGAAGCGAGCACTCCGTAAAGACAGAGCTGCAAATGCTGCAACAGTGGTGCCTACACGTGTCTGCCTAACATGTGGCAGAACATTCCTTGCTCATATCTGCCTTATGAGTCACCTGCGGACACAACGCGGACAGTCCACAACCCGTTAGATGTCAAGGTCTTCTTCAAAAACGATGGACGAACATCATCATAGTTAAGTCAGCAGCAAGCAGCGCAAGGCAGTCGCTTTCATGTTTTACCCAGAGCAGGAGGTGCTGGCAGCTCTGTCCTCCGTTCCTAAAGGGGAGCCACCACAGGAGAAGGAATGGGGGGGTTGCAAAGCCGCCACAGTGATTGCTTCATCCTCGGGGTAGAACTCAGAAGTGACGTCATGATGTCACATGACACCATGACGTCATTGTCCCTGCCCCTGTGTAATGTCCCTGTGTATCAGTGTGTAACGCCCTCTGCCCCTGATTACCGGATTATGAATCCCTCATTTGCTTTCTGCAAAACAAGCATATCTATAACCCCCTGTCAAATGCTCGAGGACGTGACATCCAGCACGTCCGCCCAACCCTCCAAACTGAAGTTGGAGAGCGATGCCTCCAACTGGCCCATCTGTGGGAGCATTCCTCACCTCAATGCTCCTTCTCCTCTCTAAAAAAAAATGAAGGGCAGTTCTTAATAATGTATGGGTAATGAAGTCGCTGAGAAGAAGGGCCATTGACGGACGCCTGTCTTGATGGGAATTGACAACAGAAGTTACCAGGGCCTGAGTAGGACATGACAGCCAGTCAATTGTCCTCTGGTGCGGATACGATGCCTTCCCTTGGAGGAACAGTTAGTAATTTGTCCTTTAAGAAGAGATGTCACTTCCCCGGAAACAGCTGCAATGAGGAAGACAAAGGACTCCTCTGAAGCTAGTGGCAGGACACCGGTGGAGGTCACGGCAAGAACACCGTCCTGATAAACTCTTTCAAACCAAGCTCAGGCTCAGGCTGTGAAGAACTTGCATCACAAAGCGATAAATACCCAGGGTAATACGTGCTTTTCTGCTCTACCTCGCTTTTTCGATCCTGAAGTATCCCCTACATAAAATTGGCCACAACCACCCTTCCAATCAAGGGTGGAAGGACCCCTGATGTTTGCTCATTTTAGCCCAGGAGTTACCCTTTATCAAGGGTGCCTTGGGAAGAATTCATGGAACCGTTCCCCCTAAATTCTCACACAGTTTGATGGTCTTGCAAAAATATGCACACCCCACTCTTTACAAAACTTTTGTCATCACAGGAACATGTTAAGGACATGCCACGGGAGAATTTTCAAGATCCAAACATGCCTGGCCATATTCCAAGGGTGGCATTAGCACCCATTCCTAGCTTTTTTTTAGTCTCATAAAACGAGGTAGGTTCTGATAGAGTGTCATTTTAAAAAGTGGGTCCCTGTGCTAAAACCTTTAGGAACCACTGCTCTAGGGCAGTGTTTCTCAAACTGTGGGTCTGGATCCACAGCTCTGTTGTGAAAGAGCTTGACGGAACAAGGAAGCCGAGAAGAGCCCCAGCCCACTCAAAAGAGATGTCCATAAATGTCTGTACCTGTGTTTTGTTTCTTAAAAGAGCCCAGGAAAAAGGAACCGGGGGATGGACAGAGATGGACAGAGACGGGGAACAGAGAGCACTCAGTGGGGGACTGGGGATTGTTCTGCCTTCAGAAGTGGACTTATTTTAACTTCCAGCAGGGCAGCTGAATCAGTCGGTTTCCACAAAAACAACAAAGTGTTTTATAGCAGGTTAAAGACGAACTCATTTTCTCTTTTGCTTGAAGGCTTTGTGGACCTTTATTCTCCATCAGATGCACCTCTGTGAGCAGGTTCATGTGCATATATGGAAAACAATCTAGTCAGGAGTCAATAGGATGAAAGAGGTGCAATTAGTAACCACTTTTATGCAAAGTACGATTAATGAGCACAGCAAAAATAGCTAAAACCATTGTCTGGCCGGCGTGGAGTTAATTAAGAAAAAGTCCTGTCTGTTCGATCCTTCTCTGCTGCCTTGTAAGATTTTTTTTAAACCACTTTAATTTTTTTTTCCTTATGGCTACATTATGGATTACGGGTTGGCCCTCAGTATCCCAGACCCCCAGCAAATACTGACCCCTGGATGCTGAAATCCATGGGAGGGACCTCTGGATGTGGCAACCATTCAGAGCCTGTGAAGGAGAGGGCTTGGAGCCAATCCAATCATGGTCCTGCCTTATCAAATCTGAGTTCTGGATATAATCCTGCACAGCCTCTTCTCTCAGTCTTCTCTCAGGCTGTACCTCACAGGGTTGTTGTGAGGATTCAAGAGTTTGGGGGAAACAGAGTGGGGGTGGGTGGCAACAGGAACAAAAGATGGGTGGATCGGGTCCCAGGAGGGAAGGACCTCAGCATTAAATGGTGACACATTTGGTTAAAACCCTTCTCCTTTCCCAATCTTATTCTTGAGACCTGCTTTCCTGGTCTTATTCTTACTTAAAAAACGAACAAACAAAAAATGTGGAATGGGAGGGGGGGAAATCCCTGGATGACTTGCCATTTTATAAAGTCATGTTGAACATGAAAAAATCAATACAACAAGCCACACAGTGAGATCCTGGGACCTGAATAAACCAGAGGTTGGGCAATTTCCAGCCAATTGTGTTCAGATCCTTGGGGGGGGGGGGGAGAGAGAGGAATGGGACAGATTTGCAATGGAACCAAATTGCCATTTTGCATGACTTAATTACACCTCTAAATTTTCTGCTGTGTTTCCCTGTCAAAGCCATACAGCAGACATTCTCTGGTCTAAAGGAGCTTTGGCTTGTATGAGGAAGTGGCGGGGAAGAGAAAATGTCTCAGGGTCTTACAATTATAACTGTTATTTATTCTTAAGCCAACAATGTGCCCGGTGAATTGCAGAGTAATAATAATAATAATAATACAGGTATTTCTATACCGCCTTTCTTGGTCCTCAGATTTCTCCTCGGACTTTATTCAAGGCGGTTTACATAGGTAGGCAAATTTAAATCCCCGTAGGGATTTTTACAATTTTGAAAGGTTCTGTCTTTCAAGAAACCACAACATTCAGATGTTTCTTTCATGATCTGGTCGCACATTCTGGCCTCCATCCTCCCACGCTCAGAGCAGATGGAATAGCTCGGCTTCAGCTTGTCAGCTGCTTCAAGGTCGCACGGTGCTGGTGGCCTCAAACTGGCGACCTGCGGATGTTAACTTCAGGCAAATGGAGGCTCAGCCCTCTAGACCAGACTTCCTGCCCAAGCTGTCTGTGGATCTGGCATCCTGCTGTCCATCGATCCGTGGATTCACGGTTCTGCGGATATTGGGGGACCACTTTAAAAATGTCATTTTTCTTCACTTTCCTGATGTTTTTAAAGTACGTGCCCGATTTCTGCAGATTTATAGTATCCCCAGGGGAGGTGGGCAGAACAGAATACTGGCGGGTATGCCAGTATAGCGCAGATCCCTGCTCTAAGAAGTTTACAATTAGGAAGCTGCCATGAAACTCATGTTTTCATGTTCCACATCTTTCACGTTTCATGAAAACTCAGGAAAACCAGAGAGATTTGCAGTCTATAATAATTTTTGTTTGTGTCTCTAAGACTCTATAGCCCATGTCTGTGAACCTGGAGCCCCACAAAAACGGTTTCCAGTTGGGACCTGCAGCTCCTAAGACCCAATGCAGGGCTTTTTCTCCAAAATCCTCAGTCACCCAATGTTTCCAACATTTTGGAAAGATAACTCAGGACCAAATCCTAACCAACTTTCCAGCACTGGCATAGCTGTGCCAGTGGGGCGTGTGCTGCATCCTGCAGTTGGGTGGCACTCACGGAGGCCTCCTCAAAGTCAGGGAATGTTTGTTCCCTTACGTAGGAGCTGCACTGCCCTTATGTCGGTGCTGGAAAGTGGGTTAGGATTGTGCCCTCAGTTTGCCAAGTCCCATCTTAAATGCAGCAACAAGTTGCCTCTTTCCACACTGAAGCTGAAATTATTTTTGCTTCTGAAAGCTGCCTCCCTCCAACAGCCAAAGATGTCAACTGCAGGGACTTTTAAGACAGCATTCCCTCCTGCTTGGAAGAGGTCCCTCCCAATGCTTGCCTCCCTCAAGACAATAAGGGGTGGATTGTAGCCTGGGGGGGGGGGAGAGAGAGAGAGAGAGAAACACAGAATGCACTGCAAGAAAAAAAAGAGACTGTCTTAATTATGGGAATAGTTCTGATTACAGCCTGCAAACACTGTTATCTTGTAATTATTGCCAAGAAACTGCCATTAGTACATGATTAAACACAATGACTTGTGGGCCGCCAGCTGATTGTCAGATGCCTTATGAACTTAATTAGCTTGCGCGGATAGGAAGCAGGCTGGGAAGGGGGCAACTAGGGCTGCAAAGTGGGGGAGGGGGTGAGTCTGGGAGTTAGGAGCTGCTTCAAGAGGACTTGTGGTCAGGGCCGGTGGCTCTTGAACATTCTTAACATGAACATCTTAATGCCCATTAATCCAGATCTCCTTTTTCAATGGAGGATTAAATATTTCTTCTTTTCTGCACAAAGATTATCTCCACTTAAGCCTGTTCCCTTCTTGTGCTTGCTCTGCTCTGGGCAATTTCATCCAACATCTGAAGATCTTGGCCAGGTCAAACTCAAGGGCCATCTAGCCAAAGCAGAAGCAGCTGGAAGCCTCTGGGCTACTCACAAGCATGAACTTTCCCTGTTGTTTTATCTTGAGCATCTTTGTATATTAGAGGCATACCTGTCTCAAATATGGAGATCCCATTCAGCCATCATCTCTGTTTCCATGGAGAAGTCTAATCTGCTTTTCAAGCCACCTGAACCTGTAGCCACTTCCATTCCACTGTAGTCACTGTTAGGTAGACTGTTACACAGATGTTACCTTAAGCACTGCAAAGAAAAATGTTTTTTATCCAGCATGTAATTAGTCTGTGGAACTCCTTGCCACAGGATGCAGTAATGGCGTCTGGCCTAGTTCGACACGGTCCCTCACCAAAGGCTACTGAAAAAACTCCACAGTCATGAAATTAGAGGACAGGTCCTCCCATGGATTGAGAACTGGTTGGAGGCCAGGAAGCAGAGAGTGGGTGTCAACGGGCAATTTTCACAATGGAGAGAGGTGAAAAGCGGTGTGCCCCAAGGATCTGTCCTGGGACCGGTGCTTTTCAACCTCTTCATAAATGACCTGGAGACAGGGTTGAGCAGTGAAGTGGCTAAGTTTGCAGACGACACCAAACTTTTCCGAGTGGTAAAGACCAGAAGTGATTGTGAGGAGCTCCAGAAGGATCTCTCCAGACTGGCAGAATGGGCAGCAAAATGGCAGATGCGCTTCAATGTCAGTAAGTGTAAAGTCATGCACATTGGGGCAAAAAATCAAAACTTTACATATAAGCTGATGGGTTCTGAGTGTCTGTGACAGATCAGGAGAGAGATCTTGGGGTGGTGGTGGACAGGTCGATGCAAGCGTCGACCCAATGTGCGGCGGCAGTGAAGAAGGCCAATTCTATGCTTGGGATCATTAGGAAGGGTATTGAGAACAAAACGGCTAATATTATAATGCCGTTGTACAAATCGATGGTAAAGCCACACCTGGAGTATTGTGTCCAGTTCTGGTTGCCGCATCTCAAAAAAGACATAGTGGAAATGGAAAAGGTGCAAAAGAGAGCGACTAAGATGATTACGGGGCTGGGGCACCTTCCTTACGAGGAAAGGCGTTTGGTCCTCTTCAGCCTAGAAAAGAGACTCCTGAGGGGGGACATGATTGAGACATCCAAAATTATGAAGGGGATGGACAGAGTGGATAGGGAGATGCTCTTTACACTCTCACATAACACCAGAACCAGGGGACATCCACTCAAATTGAGTGTTGGGAGAGTTAGAACAGACAAGAGAAAATATTTCTTTACTCAGCGTGTGGTTGGTCTGTGGAACTCCTTGCCACAGGATGTGGTGACGGCGTCTGGCCTGGACGCCTTTAAAAGGGGATTGGACAAGTTTCTGGAGGAAAAATCCATTACGGGTTACAAGCCACGATGTGTATGTGCAACCTCCTGATTTTAGAAATGGGCTATGTCAGAATGCCAGATGCAAGGGAGGGCACCAGGATGAGGTCTCTTGTTATCTGGTGTGCTCCCTGGGGCATTTGGTGGGCCGCTGTGAGATACAGGAAGCTGGACCAGATGGGCCTATGGCCTGATACAGTGGGGCTGTTCTTATGTTCTTATGTAAAGGGGATTGGACAGATTTCTGGAAGAAAAGCCATCACAGGTTACAAGCCATGATGGGTATTTGTAACCTCCTGGTCTTAGAAGTGGGCTGTCTCAGACGCAAGGGAGTCAGACGCAAGGGAGTGGCAACAGGATGTAGGTCTCTTGTGGTCTTGTATGCTCCTTGAGGCATCTGATGGGCCACTGTGAGATCCAGGAAGCTAGACTTGATGGATCTTTTGCCTAATGCAGCTGGGCTCTTCTTATGTTCTTCTGTTATGTTAAGCACCTAAGAAGAGACCTGCTGGATCAAGCCCCTTGCCCATATAGTCCAGCTTCCTGTTTCTCACAGCAGACCCACCAGATGCCGCAGGGAGCACACAAGACCACAAGACACTTGCATCTCACTGCCACTCCCCTGCCTCTGGCATTCAAATGTTCTTAACGCATCAGCATGAAGCAAAGCTTGCTGGTGGGCTGTCATTGCCCCACTGTGTCTTCTGGATGAGACTTAGGTGTCAGGGTCACTGGGAACAAATTGGGAATACTTATGGCCCAGGCATTGACCTTCTGGCCCCTGCACCACACAGTCAGTTTCTGGACCCCCTTGAGGTGCATTCACATGTGTATATACGCAGAGGTGTAACTAGGGTGGAGCCTGAGAAGTACCTGCCCTGGGCGCTACGCCTGGAGAGGCATGAAGCCGCAAGCACCTCCTTCTCCAGGAAGAACCTGGAAGTGACATCACAATGTCCAATGACATAATGACATCACTGCCCCAGGTGCCAGGTTCTAGTTATACCATACACTGAGATGCAGCTTTTGCTTCCTGGAGCAGAAATTCGGGTGATGCTACCCGCCACGCTAGTGACCCTCTTTGATGAGTCAAACAATTTGCTGTCCTTTTTAGCGGCATACCGAAACCTACTGCCTGAGGTGAGATGCCTCCTCTGCACCATGGTAGGACCAACTCTCCACCTTCCCAATGACAGTGATGTTCATGTCTGTGCTTGTAGAAACACGTAATCATGGTGAGAACGGTCGTGCCGTTATTCCCTCACACAAAACACACCCAGCACCTGTGAGCGGACTACCAAATAGTATGCTGTGTAAATGTTATGCCTCCCCCTTCTCTCTTAAGCCATTTCTGTCCAACGCTGCATATACGCAACAGGGATCAAATGTGTACACCTGAGTGCTGGGCAGAAGTGGGTTAATTTGAAAACAAAGAGGGGGATTGAGGCAGAAGAGGAAGTGTGGAGGAGAGGAGTGGGACATCTCCAGCGGTTGCTCTTGCATTCTATGCCCTCCTTCCTTCTCACAGTTGACATTCCAGTTTCCAGCTAATCAGGCCCCGTCCATCCTCTTCTCTCCTCCACACTTCTGCTCTGCTCTTTTTTCTCAAAGCCAGGGATCAGGAGGCAGAAATGTAACTAGGGAAGAGCTTGAGGAGTTCAGGCCCTGGGTACTATGCCAAGGGGGTGCATGACTGCCCCCCAGTCTCTGCCTAGTTACAGAAGGAGGTACTGGGAGGGAACATTCCACAGCAGAAGGAACCATTGTTGGCAACCTTCAGTCTCGAAAGACTCTGGTATCGCGCTCTGAATGGTGGTTCTGGAACAGCGTCTAGTGTAGCTGGCTGAAAAGGCCGATTCGGGAGTGACAATCCCTTCCACACCGGGAGCAAGTGCAGTCTGTCCCTGGTCTGTTTCCCTGGCTGTGAGCCTTCCTTCTTTGCCTCTTAGCCTCAGACTGTTGGCCAAGTGTCTCTTCAAACTGGGAAAGGCCATGCTGCACAGCCTACCTCCAAGCGGGCCGCTCAGAGGCCAGGGTTTCCCACCTGTTGAGGTCCACTCCTAAGGCCTTCAGATCCCTCTTGCAGATGTATCGCAGCTGTGGTCTACCTGTGTCGGAGCAGAAGGAACAGGGGTGTGTGAAGCTGTGGCTGTGAGCATCCCTCCTCTGGGGGGAACCCAGAAGTGATTGCCTTGCACTGCAAGTGGTACAAAGCACCCACTTCTGGGTTCTCCCCAGAGGAAGTCCTCGCTGCTGTGGCTTCACACCCACTTTCTCCTGTAGAGGGAAGTGCGAAGGCACCACAATGAGCACTCTCTGCTCTGGGGAGAACCCGGAACATCACGTGATATCATGGCATCCAGGGTTTCAACATGTTTAACCCGTCCAGGGTTTCAACACTGGCAAACTCTGGCTTAAAATGAAGCTCCACAACAATTTGCCTGGAATCCCGTAAGGTGTGACCATCTGGGAGGATGCAGCCACTCAGCCAGGAAAGCAAAACATTTCAGCGGGCGCATTTCAGTCTGAGAAGATGAGGTGTGTGATGGTCTCATTTTTCCCCTTCCTCATTACAGAAAGAGAGAGCAAAAAAAAACAAGCCATCCCGAAATTGAACAGAGCTGGAAATATGATAGGAGGGTAGACTGTGCTGTCGGCAATGAATTTGGCTAATAGTCATTTAAATTTTAAAAAGGGAGTGCGCCGGGCCTAATAAAAGGTTGTTAAGGAGAGAATTGGCTAGAATAAAAGCAAAAATTAAGAAAAAGCAATTTCCTGAATTACATCACAAATTGTATGTCTGTCTTCATACCTCAGAATCCATTAATTCTGCCTGGAACTACAAGAGTCACTTTTTGTCTGGCTGTACTGCCTAATGGTTATCGCCGCACTTTTGACACTGGAGTCAGGTGCTGTTTAGGGTTTGCTTTTACAGCCTCTCTTTCAAGGCTGATTGAATTGGTCTGCAGAATTGAGATGATAGAAAGTTTTTCCGGAGGGTAACAGAAGCAACAAGGTACAAGGACTCATCATGAGACCCTCTTAGCCATGCCCCCCCCCAAGATTTTACAATCAAATCAACTGTAAATCTTTTCATTAGCATGTGTTTTTTTTTCTCTTGCCATTTAAGCACCTTTAAGGGTTTTGCAACAGCTTAAAAGAAATGGATAAAAATGGAAAGTGGGATTTTAAAAAAAATCTCAAATAGATATAAAACATGTATTAGAGTGGGATACTTTGCATGTGGACTCAAAAAGCCCCTGATCCACTGAAAGAAAATAAACCAGCCCTCAGTTTTTTCCCCTGTAGGCCAGTGTTTCTCAAACTGTGGGTCGGGACCCACCAGGTGGGCCGCAAGCCAGTTTCAGGTGGGTCCCCATTCATTTCAATATTTTATTTTTAATAGATTTGATGCTACTATGGTATGTGACTGCATTTGAGGAAATATTACAGATCTGTACTTTTAAAATTAACTTTTAATTTTAACTTTTAAAATATTTCTTTACTCAGCGTGTGGTTGGTCTGTGGAACTCCTTGCCACAGGATGTGGTGATGGCGTCTGGCCTGGACGCCTTTAAAAGGGGATTGGACAAGTTTCTGGAGGAAAAATCCATTATGGGTTACAAGCCATGATGTGTATGCGCAACCTCCTGATTTTAGAAATGGGTTATGTCAGAATGCCAGATGCAAGGGAGGGCACCAGGATGAGGTCTCTTGTTATCTGGTGTGCTCCCTGGGGCATTTGGTGGGCCGCTGTGAGATACAGGAAGCTGGACTAGATGGGCCTATGGCCTGATCCAGTGGGGCTGTTCTTATGTTCTTATGTTCTAACAGGCTACTATGTATATGCTTTTAACAATGATCGTGGGACTTATTCCTGGGTAAGAGTGGGTAGCATTACAGCCTAGGATTGTTAAAAATTTTCCTGCTTGATGATATCACTTCCTGTCATGTCATCATTTCTGGTGGGTTCCAATAGATTCTCACGCTAAAAAGTGGGTCCCAGTGCTAAACGTTTGAGAACTACTGCTGCAGGCTAAAACCTTTTCCTCTCCTTCCACCCACGCCTCCCCATCTTATCCATTCATCTAAACCTCCCCCCCCCCCCCCATTTTCCAACCGTATCTGGGGACAGGGCAAACTGGTGCTTAGTCCCCTATGCAAATTGCTCAGTTTGCCTCCTGCAGAGCCTGACGTTACATCTTGGCTCAGGCCCTGGGCAAAACGTTTCAATGCACCTGACTGCTCTTGAGAGTGTCTCCATTCCTACTGTACGACCAGTGCTGCTGTTCCAGCTGCCCTCCGCCACTACACCCCTGCACAGGTGGAATGGCTATCCGAAACCTAGACATTGAAAGAAATTTCCTTGATCAGAAGCAACAGGTGTAACACACTGCCCTGGCACCTGGGCAGTGACGCCACAACGTCACATGACATTGTGACATCACTTCTGGGTTCTCCCCAGAGGAGGGGGTGATTGCTGCTGTGGGTTCACCCCCTCCATTCCTTTTTCACTGGAGGCTTCCCTTTGAAGGAGAAAGAAGGGGTGTGTGAAGCTTCCAGTATGTATTGTATTGGCAACCTTCAGTCTCGAAAGACTATGGTATCGCGCTCTGAAAGGTGGTTCTGGCACAGCGTCTAGTGTGGCTGAAAAGGCCAATCCGGGAGTGACAATCCCTTCCACACCGGGAGCAAGTGCAGTCTGTCCCTGGTCTGTATCCCTGGCTATGGGCCTTCCTTCTTTGCCTCTTAGCCTCAGACTGTTGGCAAAGTGTCTTCCAGTACCTCCTCTGTAACTAGGATGGAGCCAGACAGTCATGCACGCTCCCCCTCTCCTGTCCTTGGTGTAGCACCAGAGGCAGATGCTTCTCAGGCTGAGTTCTAGCTATGCCTTTGATCATAAGGAGAAAAAAAAAACACATGCCAGGGAGAAGATGACATGCTAGTTTTCTACAGACAGGGAGTTTTTCCATGTGGGAGCATTAGGACAGAAAACGCCACCCCTTACCTCCCCAATCTGTAGCCTGAAGTCATCTAGCGCAGGAAAGATTTGACCATTTAATTCTGAGGATGAGAGTCTTCACTTCCAGGCAAGGGGCAGCAAGCGACAAATCCATCTGCTGGCCTTGTTGCCAATTTGTACAAATCTCCGGCATGCATAACGTTGGAATCTTTATGACTGCTTTTATGGCCTTCCTGTTTACGTGGGAAGGAGAAGGAAATGAGTTTGCTTTGCGTCCCACAAGAGATGCCCCTCTATAGCAGAACTGGAAGGCCAGTTGGAATAGGAAGAGGATTAAGAGGCACTTGTCCAAATATAGAGCCCAGCCCAGCCCGCCTGCCTAGGAGGACTCCAACTGGGGCAAGCTAGCAGTTGAAAGCCTTTAATTATGGAGCACTTCAGCACCCCTGGGTTCTGTGGCTTGCAAGAGACAGTGTGGAATGAATGAATGAATGAATGAATGAATGAATGAGGACATGAAGAATTTGGGAGGCAATACCAAGCAGCAAAATGATCTTGTGGGAGGGGGGGAGCGCATGAGAGAGAGAGAGAGAGAGAGAGAGAGAGAGAGAGAGAGAGCACTCAGTCCTTGGTATTCAGAGGCCACCAGGCCACAGTGGAGCAGAAAGCAGAAGCTGGCTTAACCCCTCTGACATTCCCCCTTCTGACTTGCCTCTGTCACTGTACAGAGGGGTATTTTATACGCCACATCTTCATGCCATAAATGCAAAACCAATTAATCAGCTCCAACTTTGAGATCTGGAGAATTCTTCACCCTAGTCTTTCCAGACTGAAGGTTGCCAACCATTTAAAAACAACACAAGGGTTGATTCTCCATGCCCCACAAAAGGGCATGAAAAATCCCCCTCTATAGCAGTGTTTCTCAGACTGTGGGTCGGGACCCACTAGGTGGGTTGCGAGCCAATTTCAGGTGGGTCCCCATTCATTTCAATATTTTATTTTTAATAGATTGGACTTGATGCTACCATGGGCCCTCACTCACTCTCAGCTTAATTTACCTCACAGGCTTGTTCGGGGCTAAAATCAGGAATGAAAACAACACAATCTTTGGAGGGAGGATGGGAAAAATAATTAATAAGAAAAACTGAAGTGAATCTGAGATTTCAAGGATTAAGAGAAGGAAAGGAGGGGGGACTGGGCAGCCTCATTTAATTAAAACATAATCTGTCTTAATCTGCCCTTCCCTTGTAATGGTGTGAAAGAGCTCGCCTTAATCCGCAGCTGACCAGCAAGGGGATGTTAGCGCTTAGCCCCCAAAGGATGAAGCTCTCTGTTTGTATCACGGCTTTTTAGTCCCATCAGTGACCTGTGAGAGCATTTTCCACACCCACCACAACTTGCAAATACCCTATGCAGTCCTGGGAACAAATAAGAAAAAGCAGATTTCAGAGGGAAGGGAGCTGATGGTTCTTTGGTTTGTCCCAAATCACCTTTCAATACTGTGGTACGTGAGAGGGAGAGGAAAAAAAAAATCCTATACTATTCAATTGTCTCAGGGCCCAATCCTATCCAATTTTCCAGTGCTGGTACAGCTGCGCCAATGGGGCATGCATGCGTCTTGTGTTGGGGCAGAAGTCACAGAGGCCCCCTTGTGGTATGGGAACATTTGTTCCCTTACTTTGAGGCTGCATTGCGGCTGCGCCGGTACTGGAAAACTGGATAGGATTGGGCCCTCAATCTCTCTCATCTCCTGGCTTTATCCTCTTTTTGCTAAACATTTTTGCTCCATCCATTTTTCATTTTCATTCTTCATTTTCAGCTGAAGAGTCCTGCTTGCTACTACTTCTGCTCTTTCATACTACTTCTGCTCTCAGGGCAGGCCCTTCCACGAAGCGGACAGGCAGCCCAATCCTAAACGACGCATCCAACGTAGCTTAGGAGGCAGCTGGAGGTCTCCTTGAGGTCAGGGGATAATTTTCCCTTAGAAGTGCCCCAGCCACCCCTATATAGCTGGCGCCAGTGACATAGCTAAAGGGGTTGCAAAACACTAAGTTTGGCAGGGAGCCTCTCTGCGGCATGCAAACAGCCCCCCCCCCTTTGGAGCCATTCTGGGCGGGGGGAGCAAAATGGAGGCAAATGCCAGAGAAGACCCAGAGAAGAGGCAAATAGTTCTGTTTTGCTCCCCCCCGACTCTGTGCTGAGAATGACTCTGAAAGGGAGGGGTTGCTTGCATGCCACAGTGAGGCTCCCTGCAAAACATAGTGCTTTGCACCCTCTCTAGCTACGCTATTGGTGGCTGGTGCATTCTGAGACCGCCCACTTCTAAGACCACTGGGCAAAGGATTTAATGGATTGCTTAAGGCAGTGACGCTCTTTTACAGGCCCTGGGGTCCATCACCAACCCAATACCTTCAATTCCCAAAGGCATCTAACTAACCTCTTTAGTTAGAAGTCTTTAGATAGCAACTGTTACCCTGCACATGCCCAATCTTGTCTGATCTCAGAAGCTAAGCAGGGTCAGGCCTGGTTAGTACGTGGATGGGAGACCAGCTGGGAATACCAGGTGCTGTAGGCTTATACCATGATCTGGGAAGCTAAGCAGGGTCAGGCCTGGTTAGTACTTGGATGGGAGACCGCCTGGGAGTACCGGGTGCTGTAGGCTTATACCATAGTCTTTTGAGACTGAAGGTTGCCAATCAACCTCTTTTGGAAATCAAGTAGATCTTTGGGCTGGATCTAGCCACTAGGCTATGATGCTCATTGATGAGATTGTTTTTGTGCACTGCGTTCTGGTTTTATTTAGGACTGGAAGCAGATCTCCGCTGACATTGGGGAATACTTGAGTGGCTATTTTATATATTCGAGGAATGAAGAATTTCAGGCTGATCCTCCTCCTCCACCCCCAACATTCCCCCATTTGACTTCTGCTCTCTGAGTTCAATTGATCTGATCTTTGCCTGTTTTGGTGCCACATAAACTTGCAGCACTTTCTTCTTTTATGAAATGTGAAGCAGGGTGGTCTGTCTTTGGAAGGCAAATACTGCCCCCTAATGCTAGAGAGTTTAAAAAAAACACACACACCTTCAATTCCAAAGGAAGAACTCTCCTGCAAAGGATGGCTGCTTTGATGTAAGGCCTTCTTTGATGTGTTACTTCACGGGGGCCGGCATCATAAGCGACATCCCACTGGCCCCTAGAACAGACTCCAAAGCACAGCGAAGAAGGGACAAAAGGCACAGCATCTTTCCATGTTTGTGGATTCAGAATTCACCTGTATCCTGATGCAGCAATGCAGGTCCCATTTTTTGCCGCGTGCAGTGATGTAGCTAGAGGGGGTGCGGTACGTTTTGCAAGAAGCCTCACTGCCGTGTGCAAGAGACCCCCCCAACCCATGATCTGCAGGCATCCCCCCCCAACCCATGGTCTGAAGTACCCACATGCCCTGGAGGGCCAGCCCTAGTCCCCCAAGAAACAGGGAAAGACAGAGGAAGATCCAGTCATGTGGCCAGTGGCGTAGCTAGAAGGGGGGCCCAAAGCTCTAAGTTTTGCAGGGAGACTCACCGCAGTGTGCAAGAGACCCCTCCCCATCCTCTTCAGAGCCATTTCGGGTGATGGAAGCAAAATGGAGGCATACACTCCGAAGGGGAGGGGGGAGGGGTCCCTTGCACACTGCAGTCCACCAGTGAGTGGACAAAAGCAGGACTCTTCCAATACACTTCAGTTGGCCTCATGGATGGGTCGGCCACGTGTGCACAGATGGTGTCATATAAATGCAGGCAGGATCCTGTATCTGTGGGTCTGGGATCCACTGTTTCAGTTATCCACAGGTCTAGGGGCCCCCATGCACCCCTCATGTGCTCATTAATGTGCTTTAAAGGCTTAACTTCTGCTCCCTGATAGCGTTAAGTCTAGTTCTGCTCGGCATTCAGGCTGCTGGCAGCCTGCTCTTGATGCGCTTGAAGCTTGAACGTTTATAGCAACCTGTTTAAAACAAGAAACACTTCCTGGTAAGCCTTTAAAGAATAAGAACATAAGAACAGCCCCGCTGGATCAGGCCATAGGCCCATCTAGTCCAGCTTCCTGTATCTCACAGCGGCCCACCAAATGCCCCAGGGAGCACACCAGATATCAAGAGACCTCATCCTGGTGCCCTCCCTTGCATCTGACATAGCCCATTGCTAAAATCAGGAGGTTGCACATGCACATCATGGCTTGTACCCCGTAATGGATTTTTCCTCCAGAAACTTGTCCAATCCCCTTTTAAAGGCGTCCAGGCCAGACGCCATCACCACATCCTGTGGCACAGAGTTCCACAGACCAACCACACGCTGAGTAAAGAAATATTTTCTTTTGTCTGTCCTAACCCTCCCAACACTCAATTTTAGTGAATGTCCCCTGGTTGTGGTGTTATGTGAGAGTGTAAAGAGCATCTCCCTATCCACTGGTTCTGGTGTTATGTGAGAGTGTAAAGAGCATCTCCCTATCCACTTTATCCTTCCCCTGCATAATTTTGTATGTCTCAATCATGTCCCCCCTCAAGCGTCTCTTTTCTAGACTGAAGAGGCCCAAACGCCGTAGCCTTTCCTCATAAGGAAGGTGCCCCAGCCCAGTCATCATCTTAGTCGCTCTCTTTTACACCTTTTCCATTTCCACTATGTCCTTTTGAGCTGTGGCGACCAGAATTGGACACAATACTCCAGGTGTGGCCTCACCATCGATTTGTACAACGGCATTATAATATTAGCCGTTTTGCTCTCAATACCTTTTCTAATGAACCCAAGCATAGAATTGGCCTTCTTCACTGCCGCCGCACATTGGGTCGACACTTTCATCAACTTGTCCACCACCACCCCAAGATCTCTCTCCTGATCTGTCACAGACAGCTCAGAACCCATCAGCCTATAAGTGAAGTTTTGATTTTTTGCCCCAATGTGCATGACATTACACTTACATTGAAACGCATCTGCCATTTTGCTGCCCATTCTGCCAGTTTGGAGAGATCCTTCTGGAGCTCCTCACAATCACTTCTGGTCTTCACCACTCGGAAAAAGTTTGGTGGGGTCTGCAAACTTTGCCACCTCACTGCTCACCCCTGGCTCCAGGTCATTTATGAAGAGGTTGAAAAGCACCAGTCCCAGGACAGATCCTTGGGGCACACCACTTTTCACCTCTCTCCATTGTGAAAATTGCCCATTGACACCCACTCTCTGTTTCCTGGTCTTCAACCAGGTCTCAATCCAGGAGAGGACCTGCCCTCTAATTCCCTGACTGTGGAGTTTTTTTCAATAGCCTTTGGTGAGGGACCTTGTCGAATGCCTTCTGAAAGTCCAGATATATAATGTCCATGGGTTCTCCCGCATCCACATGCCTGTTGACCTTTTCAAAGAATTCTATAAGGTTTGTGAATGGAAGTGGGCACACAGGGGCCACTATCTATACAGGTGTCCCCCATATCTGTGGTTTTGGTATCCACAGTTGTCCCTGGAACGGATCCCCAACGGATACAGGGAAATGCTTGTACCTTCAAAAGTGCAGTTTCTTAAAGGGAATTGGAGTGGCCCGTTTATCCTCAAATTGCCGAAGCCTTGCAAGGCAGGTGGCTGAGCCTGACTTGGTGACATTCCCGCGTCTTCTCCCTGCCTACCTCCAGCCACCTGAATTAATATTCACGGTGTTTCGTTCGGGCTGCCCGTTACAATTAATGCACCAGCAGGCCTTTATTTAAAAAGCATTTGGCTAACTCGCTTTCGATTTCCCCTGAAGGCCGAGATGACAACGCCCTGACAGGCTTGTTTCTTAGCCTCCTTGTACCAATGATTTATTGTTATTTGGGCTGAAGTTTGGACGAACGCCTGGCCTTTCATTCCCGCAGAAATACTCTTGATTTTCATCTCTCTCTCCCCTGTCGCTTTAATGGCATCCAATCTTCTATTTATACAATGAATATTTATGAAGGCCCTTAATGAAGAAGCCAGAGCGTATAAAGAAGTGGCGGGGGGGGGGGAGAGAAAAAGGAGAATTTTTTTTGTTCATATTTGCCGTTTGTCAGACGCTTTGCCAAGCCTCGTTAGTATGCAAGCGGCTTATTTCCTTGATTAAATTTCACCTTACGGAGATAATATTGGAAATTAACTTCCATCTTTTTACCGAGGGAAAGGACTGGGAGGGGGGTCACACACCAGTTTACCTGAGGGTGTCACCCAATCAGACTCTCTAGTGACTGCCTATGCTGGTGTCTCTGTCCCTGCTGAAGGCAGGGGGTCCATCGGCCTGTTTCGTATCAGTTCTTCATGGCCCACTGGAGGGGGTATACCTGGAACTGGGTTATACAAAGGGAGCACCTTTCAACACCTACAGTTGGGCCTTTCAATCTGCGGGGGATCTGTTCCAGGACCCTCCATGGATATGCAAATCCCTGCCAGTTCCAACTGGACGAGTAAATCAGAAGTGGCTTCCTAAGGCCCCCAAGAGGCCTTCTGGGGCCCAACAGAGGCCCACTGGAGACCCCGTAAACCATTTACAGTTTGACAAGCACACTGGAAGTGTATATCCACGGTATCCACAGTGAGTCAAATCTCTGGGTGCCGGATTCGCAGATACTGAGGTCACACTGTACAAGCACTGTAATTTGTTTGGGTCAGCCCAAGTCCCTTGGCCAATGTCAAATGCTGCCCACCCTTACTTGGTGATGTGTCAGCCTCAGCTCCTCCTGCACCCTGGAATGGAAAAGATGGAGGGAAGAAAGAGTGGAAGGGGAAGTGGGGAGAAGCACCTACCATTCTCCTCTCCTCCACACTACCCCTTCTGCTCTGCCCTCCCTGTTTCAGTCCAGCGGGTGGGAGAAGGAGCCATGGAGACCTAGGAGGGGATGAGTGTGAGCGGGCTTCTGGAAAGAAAAAGCATTTCCAGTGACCTCTTTCAAATGCCCTTCTGTGGCTTCTTTCGCTGCCTTTTTCACGGTGTTTCATGAACAACTGCAGCTAGGCGTGTTTGGTCATGCTTTTGGGAGGTGGTGTTGGCTGTCAGCTTTGGTCTGCAGCAGCTCTTAGGCAGAGAAAGTTTTGTTACCTGGAGTCTTTCTAAGAGGAGATTCTGGCATGGACCAAGTCTGGGACCTTCTCCAGGCAAAGCAGGTGCCTGAGCTAGGCCGCTTCCTCTAGCCTTTATTGTTTGAATTTTGCTTGCTTGCCTGGGGAGTTCAAGCTGAAAAACCAAATAGGATTTTTGTAAATAATTAAAGGCTTCTGCACAAATTTCTCTGAGCATTGGTGCTCAGTTCTCATCAGCACCCTCTGTTAGTCCCTCCCATATTCCTTGAAGTTCTGGGTGCAAAACCAAGATGAGATACTTATCTGGAGTGTTTCCCCAGGTCTCGTCTTTCTTGGGCCTGGCCAGACAAGGTATCCCCAAACAACCTGCAGTTGGTGCAGCTTCCTCCTTGACCTTTCTTGCAAGACCCCTTTTCTGGACCCGATAATGTGCTGGGCCGGCCCCTTAAAATCTCAGTTTGTCTCTGCCCTGGTTAGGTTGTCAGTACTCTTGTGTCAGCTGAGTAGTGAAATTAATTTGATTATGGGAGAGAGGAAGGTTGGTCAGTTGGTTTGGCTGGAGGAGGAGGCTATAAAGGAGTTTTGGAGTCAAGGGAAGGGGTGCTCATTGTCCTCTGGTCATTGGCAGGAATACATAGGCTTGAGGTGGCAGCTTTTGTGTTTTCCTTCTTTTTGTTCTAATATTGTAAGTGACTGTGGCTGCAATCCTAACCACACTTTTCTGAGAGTAAGTCCCATTGAACAAAATAGGACTTACTTCTGAGTAGACCTGGTTAGGACCTGGTTAGGATTGTGCCCTTCTCTGTCCTTGACTTCAACCACCTTTCTGTAGACCAGGGGTCTCCAAACCTTTTGGCCCGAGGGCCGCATCAAATATCTGGCATGGTTGTGAGGGCTGGGAAAAAAATTTAAATATAAAATTTAAATAAACAAATTAGAAATGGAACTTAGATGAGTGAATAAATGAATGAATGGGCTCATTCATTCAACCTCTCTGGCCCTCAGAACACCCTCCAGACACAATCAGAGCACAATTCTGGTCATGTTCAGTTGAGTGGGCCAGAGGCTTTCAGGGGACAAGAGGTTGGCCGTGGGCCGCATCTGGCCCCCGGGCCTGGGTTTGGAGACCCCTGCTGTAGACATTGACTTTGTTTTAAATGGTTTTAATTAACTGGATCCTTTTGATAACCAGTGGGTGTTGTTTTTTTTTCTGTGTTGTGAAGGAACTGAGCACTCTGTACCCCCAATCTCACAATTTTTTCTTTGGCTTGGATTATCCAAAAAGAGGGAGAAACCTATGATCAGTGACCCACCCCCCCAGGATTGGTACAGGACTGTAACAGACCCACCTTCTGGGTTCCCTTGATCTTGAGTCTTGTATATGAGAAAATCTAAGTGGGATCATTACACTTCTCATACACACACACTTCTCATACACACACACTATTTCACACGCTGCTCTTGGTTTTAAACGATTGTTGTTGGCATCCTTCAGTCTCGGAAGACTATGGTATCACACTCTGAATAGTGTTCTGGAACAGATTGTCCTCTCCAGTGCGCGAAGCCTGGGTAAAGTAGGTATGGAGGATAGACTGCTACCCATGCAGCAAATCCCCCCTCTCCATGTCGCTGAAATGGTCCAATGGAAAGGCAGAAGCCAATACAGTTGGTTCCAGCGGCGTTGCAGGAGTTGCCAGAACGTGACTGTGTTCAGCCATGAACTGCCTCAGGGACTCCGGCTCCGGATTTTGCCTCGAGGTTGACTCCTGAAGCCTTTTCCATAACTGGATGTAGCCACAAGGCAGTGGAGGTTTGGGATCAGAGTTTTCCTTCTTTCAGATGGGCTGCCTTCCCAGGCTAACGAGTCCCATCTACCCAGTGGCATGCTGATTTTAAAGGATGGAAATGGGGGGGGATGACAAAAGGAAAAACTCAAAGCTCTGTATGTTTATTGCAATCTGTACACAGGCAATTGTCAGAGCTGCAGTTTTTAGGCACCCTGGAGAGTGCCAACAATCACACCTCTGACCTGAAAGCAACGTACCAATTGTGTAGTGTCTGTTGAGAAAATTTTCCTCATTTCAAATTAATGATCAGATCCATACGATGCTTTATCTTCAGTTTATTCATTTGATTTTTCTTTGTTTAAAGAGCTAATTTGAAATCCTTGTTTTGGAATATTACAGAGCTTTGGGCTGGGTGGGTAAATGTTTCGGTAAAAAAAAAAGTTTAATGAAAAATAAATAAATTATGAGTCAAGTCATGGGGTGGAGCTAAAAAAACAGGGAGCTAAAAAAAATCCATGTGTTGATTGTGACATCAACTTTCATATAGACAGACATTGTCCCATTTTATGACACTGTATCTCATCTTCCTTCCAAAATGAAACCTACGGTTCCAAAACCCACAACAGTCCCATTGAGCTTCACCTCTGACACCTTGGCTGGTTGAAGTGGTATTAAATACGGGTGTAATGCCACAGAAGGTCTATTTTCCCATAATCCCAGAAGTAACAGCTGGAGTACCTGACAACTCAAATAATCTTCTTTCATGTGTAGCTTCTCTCCCCTCTTTTTAAGAACCTTGTTTTGCTGTCTAAAAGGTGGGGTTACTTTGCCAAATTTGTTATCTCTTTCAAGGGAAATCCCAAAGGCAAGTTTATGTCCTGGTGAGGTTCTTGTGTTCCTTAGGAGCCGATAAGCCCAAAGGGAAAAAGAAGCTTTTGCTCAACTTCCTCGTTTGTCAGAAAACTACCCTAGCAGTCATTTTTTTTTTCCTTTAAAGATGATTGGGGGGAGGGGAGTAAGAGATACTAAATGGCCGGAACTCTCCTGGCCAACTACCAACTGCCAGGCAGCAGTCAGCCAGAAATGATCTTCTTATCTTTTGATCTTTCTCTGTGATTTTTCTCATCATTTAAAAGCTCATAAAATCTCATGGCCTTCAGTGAACCTGCTTTTACTTTTCTTCTAATAAAAGACTGCTGGGAAACAGATGCTGTGTCCTCTGGTCCTAGCCAGACCAAGCCTCAGGTCTACATGTACTTCGGAGAGGGGCATTTAAAAAACCCTCTTCTCTATGAGGTGCCTGGACTGTCTCAAATAAGTTTGCTGGAGGCAGCGACAGAGAGGTTGGGGGGGGGGCAGGTTTGGCATTACATTTTGAAATCTTTCCACTCGGTGGTGACCCCAAAGTTTCTGCAAGCACCCCTTTCATCTGATAAAGTAGACTCTGCCCATGAAAGAGTCTGCCACTGTCACTTGGTCATTCTTCAAGGTGTCCCAATAGTGCTATGTCTTTTATCTGTCAGACCCAGACACTCTCCTGGAATTGGCATCAAAGCTGTGATCTCAGTGTCGCCCTCCCTGCAAAATCAAAGGTGAACCCTGGCATTTTGATCAAAGGCTTGTTTCCCCCTCATATACTCTGATACAAAACACAGGCAATTCAATCTACTTCTCTTTTTGATGGGTAGAGGTGGGAGAAAATGTTTTTATTTTGTTGTGGTTGGTGTTTTCCGAAAGTGAGAAGTGCCAAAAGTGGTGTTCTGTGTTTTTATTCCAAATTTACTTTATAATTATAAATCCCACTTGCTTTAAAAATGTACTAGGTGGGTGATATACATGGTACAGTGTCAGCATATGCAGCCACAGTCATTACCCAATGCACCCCATTAAATAATAAATAAAAACCAAATAAAACCGTTTTCTTTTTTCAAAGATTTGAGGGTTTTGTTTTGTTTCCTACAAAAATGAGAAGTGCAGAAAGCGATGTTATGTGTTTTTATTTTGTTATCACCATTTTCTCTCACCTCTACTGTTGGGGCCTCACAGAGCAATCCAGCCCATCCCCTGAATAGATGCACAAGCCACTAAATTAAATAAGGAGGTTGATTAATTATCCCACAGGGGATCATAGCATTGAAGTACGCAGTACAGAAAAACAATTTTACAAGTCTATTAAACCCAGAGAAGCAGACACATCAGTTAGGTTCATTGACATTCATTCTTCAATTTATTGTCTAGTTTGACTGGTTATTTTTTATTTTATTTTTTGTGGTGGAGGAAAAAAGGTATTGATTTTTTTAAATTAGAATTTATAAAATAACCTTATTTTATAAAGATTTACAGCTTTAGGGACATGTCTTGGGGAAAAATCCCATACACAATTACCTGGGAGTAAGCGCCACTGAACTCGATGACATTAACTTCTGAGTAGACAGGCCTAGGATCGCCCTGTTGGGCTGGAGCTGGTGGTGGCCACCATTAAATAATCAACCAAAAATTGTGAATTATAAAAAGAAAGAAAAAATAGAAAACACCTGATATTATTATTAAATATCAGAACAGATTTGAATATACAAACAAACACAAGATAATACTAATGACTAGACACTGACTAGAAAAGGAGACGGAATGGGAAAGGGACAGTAAATCAAGGAGTCAATTAACAAGTTATTAAGGTCCAATTTATAAGTTTGTTTTCCAAGTGCTAAAGCCTTCCCATAGCAAATTTTACCATGCTGTTTTCCAATAGTGAGATACTTGCGTAAAGCAGCCCTCAAGTGGAGAAAACAGTCAAATGTTCTCGCCTTGGAGAAAAGCATACTATACAGCAATACCTTGCGCTTTTGTCTGGTTTGGGACCAGAGCATGGACGAACGTCAAAAATGGATGAATGACAGAGCAATGGATGGATGAGCTTGCCAATGTATTTTGGCTGGCAAAAAAACAGAAATACAGGGGGCCCCTGCATCAGCATATTCACTTATCTGTGGATTGGGTCCATGCCCCCTGCCTCCCATCCTGCCTGCACCCCCTCTGGAGGTGAGAGGAGCTCCACTCCCCTGACCTCTGGAGGGTCATCTGAGCCCAGCAGAGGTTGCGCAGTCCGTCTAGCTTCCCCAGGCCTCCTAATGCCTTATAAGGCATTAAAAATGATTTCTTGTAATAACCAAAAGTGACTTTTTTTTTTTTTTGCTCTAAGGCTCTATTTGAGCCCAGTAGAGGCGGCAGACGGATGTGCGTGGCTTCTGTTGAGCTCAGACAACCCTCTGGAGGCGAGGGGCGCAGAGAAGATGGGGCGTTCCCTGGAATCTGTGGTTTCATGTAACTGCAGAGGGTACCAGAACAGAACCCCTGCAGATACTGGGGCATGCCAGTAACTACAGATTGGCCCATGTTATCCGTTGGTTCGGTACCCACGGATTTCATCATCTGTGGGTTCTGAACTCATGGAGGGAAGGGACACGACACTTGGAGCCTCCGAACACAACCGGAGCTGTGCACGGCCTCCCCAGTGTTCAGAATACAATGTGCAGGCAAAAAAAACACGACTTCTGGTTTCTCAAGGGAAACCGGAAGTTACATTTTAATGCCCTTATAAGGCATTCTGTGGCCTAGGGAGGTCTAGAGGTTTTTCATGCCCTAAACTGCGGATTTGATTATCTGTGGATTTTGGCATCTGCGGGGGTTCCAGGAACAAAAGCCCCATGGATAACGAGCGCCACCTATAAATAACACATGCAAATGTGTGGGAAACCTAAACAAACAGAAATAGAAGAAAAATAAACATAAGAACGTCAGTGAACATCAAGGAAGGTTGGATGAAATCAGACGAAAGAGGAAAGCACATGGGCGAAATTTGAAACCTGCTTGTAATTGAAAACAGCTCAAAGAGAGAGTCAAGGGGACAAATCAAGGTATTGCTGTATTTCAAACAGCTTCTTTCATGCAGTAACACTGGATTTTCCCCCACGTTATGCTATTTCACAGCTACACTTCTCAACAGCACAGCGTAGTCGTCGCATGACGCGGACCCTGCAACCTCAAAACTTAAGAATGTGATTTTGGGCCCCAGATAAAAAACAATGTTCTTTCCCCCCCCCCTTGCAGGGGGCTCTTGGCAACAGCTGTATAGGCAAATACTCCCATCCTCCCAGCAGTTTGCTTTATATACAAATCTCCACCGATGCCTTTTAATTCCTGTCAATTTAAGTGACTCGCAGTGGCCAAAAGCCGTCGTTCTCACCAGTAAAGCGTGAATGGTTGGATTGATGCCCAAGCAGAGGTTCTTCATCCCATTAGAGTTTCCTGTTTGTCAGTTCCCCACCTCCTTGGTACCCAGCCTTGGTGTGCCGGACCCCTAATGTGGGCATTGGAGTTTGTGCCAGCAGGGAGAAGTCAGGCTTGCCACAGAGTGGTCCCTGGCAACCATCAGTACGAGGGTCCTTTGACAGCTCCTGGTTCCGTCAGTCGGGCCGAGGCGTAGGCGGAAGCACCCAAACAGGCGGCAGCTTCACAGAATCCGGGGAGGCCAGCAGGCCCGGGCAAACCAGGCCGTCCTGCTATCCCCGGAATACCAGGAGAACCTCGTTCACCATGTTTGCCATTGGTGGCTTGTCCAGGGTGACCAGGGAGACCTAGAAGTACAAAGCAGGCACGTGCTATCAGTGTGCAGGTTTCTAGAACACGTCGTTTCTCTCTAGCCGCTTCCACAATCACACACACTTCTAAAAGAATCTTAAGCACCTTCCACTATGACATCATTTCCTGCAAGAGCTAAGGCCCATTTTGAAGACTCGGTTGCTCCGCCATCCATGTCTTGAAACTACATGCTGGTTCCCACACGGTTCTGCAGGAGGCAAGTCTTGGAACTAGCCTGCCTCTGTATGAACCAGTGGCATTGCTAAGGTTGGGCCAAAGGGGTATTGGGGCTCCAGGTTCCAGAGCTTGATGGGGCGTCTTTAGGGTTTGGGCAGGCAGAAGTCATGCTGAGTGCACCAAATAATCTGCTTGGGAGGTGGGGGAAAGGGAAAGGGGGTCCACTTGAGTGGGTGCTTTATTTCTGTGAGGTGTGTTGGTGCTTCAAGAAATCCTAGAAATTTGAGCCCATTCATTCATCTGATCTTGGAAGTTAACTAGGGTCAGGCCTGGTTAGTACTTGGATGGGAGACCACCTGGGAATACCGGGTGCTGTAGGCTTATACCATGATCTGGGAAGCTAAGCAGGGTCAGGCCTGGTCAGTACTTGGATGGGAGACCGCCTGGGAATACCGGGTGCTGTAGGCTTAGACCATAGTCTTTCGAGACTGAAGGTTGCCAACCAACCATTCATTCAAGTTCAATCTCTAATGTATTTATTTAAATTTTACGTTTAAAAATTTTTTCAGGCCCTCATCATCATGTCAGATATTTGATGCGGCCCTCTAGCCAAAATGTCTGGAGACCCCTGATGTAAGCAGGCATCTTACCTGGTATACCTGGCGGCCCAGGCATCCCTTGATGCCCACGACCAGGCTCTCCTTGCTCCCCCTTCTCGCCTCTCTTCCCTACAGAATTGAAAGAGAAAAGCAGGAGGATTAGCGTGGTGGGTGGAGCGGCTCGGTGGAGCGGCGAGGCCAAGGGGGTTTTGATCGTTAAGGTCAAGAAACAAGCACAGCATCTGGGAGCAAAGAGGAAGTCAGGTATGGATCCAAGGAGGAGCCAGAGAAGCTTGGAAGGCTCTCAGTGCACAAAAACACTCCTACCTTTGGGTCCGGTGTTGCCAATCTGTCCCATGGCCCCTACGATTCCCACGATGCCCCGAGGGCCAGGGTGCCCATGTGGCCCTTGGTGACCAGGAGGCCCAGGTGGTCCTGGGGGTCCAGGGGGTCCCATCATACCTGCCCCACCCAGGGCGGCTCTTTTCGCACTCACAGCCAACTCAGCCAGTTGTTCTGCAATGGAGAGAAAGGCAGGTAAACAAGCTGCACAGAGCTGGGGGTTTCCCCACCCATTTGCTACGTACTGCACTCAATACAGTCAGAACAGAATAAGAAAGTGTGTGGGGGGGCAGAACACATGATTTGCATTGCTCAGGCCCTGGGATCAACCCCCAGCATCAACAGGGAGGGCTTGGAAAAACCCCGCTCTGAAACTGTGGAATTCCACAGTCATCCGGAAGGGAAGTGGTCCGTGATGCTGGACTAGGTCTGATCCAGCTGGACTCCTCCGATATTCTTCAGTCCTCACCTTGCAACATTTTTAGGACGACATCAACGATGTGCTGATCACCTGGGTCCCTGCCCTGGAGAGGGGAAAGAGTGGATTTAGGAGTCAAGGAGGATAGCAAGGCAGAGACAAAGAGTGGGTAGGGTATATACCTTGTTGAAAAGTGGTATATACGCATTTTAAATTCCCTAGATCTTCCTTTGGAATCTTTAGTGGGCCTCGATATTAACAGTGCCTATAAGCTGATCCAAACCAGGCTCTGGGAAGCTGAATTTACCTCTCTTTCTGCTGATCTTAACCCAGTATGTTCCCCTCTTTCTTTTGTTTTTTGCCCTTTACCAGGTCAGCCCTCT
The DNA here is from genome assembly GCF_035046505.1 of Tiliqua scincoides. Classification (NCBI taxonomy): domain Eukaryota; kingdom Metazoa; phylum Chordata; class Lepidosauria; order Squamata; family Scincidae; genus Tiliqua; species Tiliqua scincoides. The sequence continues at coordinate 1,911,145 of NC_089830.1, read as the reverse complement.
AAATATTTTGATACCCTAATAAATCCCTCCCTTAGAAGGGCTTTTATGCTCGCACATTTTAATATTTTCCCCTCCTCGTATCATCTTGGCAGATTCTCCCGTATTCCTCGGAATTGTAGATTATGCTCCTTCTGTCTTCTCGAACCGGACACTCTTGAGCATATCCTAATTCATTGTCCAGCGCATTGTTCACTTCGAAAGCTGTATCTGGATCCCTTTTTACGGAATCCTACTGACCCATTTTTTGATCCCTTTTTTGCCTTGCTAAGTGACAACCAGGCAAACATTACCATAGCAGTTGCCAGTTTTCTACCCCAAATTATTAAAATATCCCCCCTTCCTAATCTCCTTTCTTTTTTCCCCCTCTTCTCTTGAATCATTTCTCATCTCCCCTCCCCATCAATCCTCTCCTCTCCTCAATCCTCTCCTCTTTTTTTTTTTTTTAAAAAAAAGGTTGTTAAAAAGCACCCTTTCTCATCTAGCAACTATCAGTTGGCCATTAGAGGGTGCTGTGACCCCCTTTTGAACTTCCAAAATGACAGCATCAACTGTTACCCTGCACATAATAATAATAATAATAATAATAATAATAATAATAATAATAATAATAATAACTTTATTTTTACCCCGCCTTTCTCCCCGAAGGGACTCAAGGCGGCTTACAATATATTAAAAACAATTTAAAAACAAATAAAAACATATTAACACATCATAAAAAACAGCAGTCAGAGTAAAAAAATAGGTAAAAAGAGCATAGAGCAGCAGCAAGTCATAAAAGAATCAGGCCTGTAAAAAATATTAAAAGATGTTAAAAAGATGTTAAAAGGCCGAGAACTCAGAAGGCCTGTTTAAACAGAAGGGTCTTAAGGCCTCGCCGAAAGGTCTCAAGAGAGGGAGCCATTCTTAAGTCAAGGGGAAGGGAGTTCCATAGCGTTGGTGCCACTACTGAGAAGGCCCTATTTCTTGCAGCTGCCCCACGTACCTCCCTAGGCGGCGGCACTTGTAAAAAGGCCTTCTCTGATGACCTGAGAGGGCGAGCCGGATTGTACGGGAGCAGGCGATCTCTAAGATACCCTGGTCCAGAGCAGTATAGGGTTTTAAAGGTCAATACCAGCACCTTGAATTGGGCCCGGAAACAAATGGGCAGCCAGTGCAGCCACTGGAGAAGCGGACTCACAGAGTCGAACCGTCTACCTCCAGTAACCACGCGGGCCGCCGCATTCTGCACTAGTTGCAGTTTCCGAACCGTCTTCAAGGGCAGCCCCACATAGAGCGTGTTACAGTAATCTAATCTTGATGTCACCGAGGCATGGATCACCGTGGCCAGGTCTGCACGATCCAAGTACGGCCGCAGCTGGCGCACCAGCCGAAGCTGAGCGAAGGCCCCCCTAGCCACAGCCGCCACCTGGGAATCCAGGAGCAGCTGCGAGTCCAGGTGGACCCCCAAGCTGCGGACCTGCTCCTTCAGAGGGAGTGCAACCCCATTCAGCGCAAGCCGATAGTCCAGCACCTGCATCGAGGATTTCCGAACCAGGAGAGCCTCTGTCTTATCCGAATTTAACTTCAGCTTGTTAGCCCCCATCCAGATCCTCACTGCCTCCAGACAGCGCTCCAGGCCCTCAACCGCCACCCTGGAGTCTGGAGGAAAGGAGAGATAGAGCTGGGTGTCATCAGCATATTGATGGCACCCCACTCCAAACCCCCGGATGACCTCTCCCAGAGGTTTCATGTAGATGTTAAATAGCATGGGGGACAGAATTGAGCCCTGTGGCACCCCGCATCTCAAGGGCCAGGGTGTCGAACAGGCATCCCCCAGCACCACCATCTGGGACCGACCCTCCAAGTAGGAGCGGAACCACCGCAAAACAGTGCCTCCAGCTCCCAACTCAGCCAATCGGCCCAGAAGGATACCATGGTCGATGGTATCGAAAGCCGCTGAGAGGTCCAGCAGGACCAACAGGGACGCACTCCCCCTGTCCAGTCCCCGGCGTAGGTCATCCACCAAGGCGACCAAGGCGGTTTCCGTCCCAAAGCCCGGCCTGAAGCCAGATTGAAAAGGATCCAGATAATCCGCTTCATCCAAGACCCTCTGGAGTTGGGACATGCCTGATCTTGCCTGATCTCGGAAGCTAAGCAGGGTCAGGCCTGGTTAGTACTTGGATGGGAGACTGCCTGGGAATACCAGGTGCTGTAGGCTTATATCATAGTCTTTCGAGACTGAAGGTGGCCAACCAGGAACATGACTACAAAAGCCTCTCTCCTGCTACCTTGTAGGCTGGGAGAGGTTTCCAGTGAGCCAACCTTCCTGTAGATGTTACTGCCTCTTTAACTGAATATTCTTGAATCAACTGAGGGCCCAATCCTATCCAACTTTCCAGCTCCAGTGCAGCCACAATGCAGCCCCAAGGTAAGGGAACAAATGTTCCCATACCTTGAGGAGGCCTATGTGACTGTCCCCCCACCATAGGGTGAAGCACTTGCCCCATTGGTACAGCTGCACCGGCCCTGGAAAATTGGAGAGGATTGGGCCCTGATAGGTTAATGGCTAATGCTTTCAATAGTTGCGATGGTTCCCAAAGTTCTGATCAGCGGAGGCCCCTATTTTTTTTTTTCAGAATAAAAACTAGGGAGCCACTTCATGCTTGCACTTCAAGAGTTTTACTTTCAGAAAGTAAAAATGCTGAAAAGGTTGGCTCTCAGAAGAGGACTTTGGCCCCTTGTTCTTCCATGACTCTGAGATGCCTGCAGGCCTCTATCCGGTGGGGAAAAAAATCTATTGAACGTTTATTCGTGCAGAGATGCCACAGTCAAAGAGGAATTCCAGAAAGGAGGCCAATTTTCACATTACTGTTTAGCACTGCAGAGCCCCCAGACAAGCACAATGCCACAAGGAAACACAAGGAAACACCCCCCAGACAAGCACAATGCCACAAGGCTGCTTTTTTGTTTACTTACCGGGGCACCTTGAGGTCCAGGCATTCCAGGTACACCTCGCTCCCCACCAAGACCTCGAGGACCTGGAGGTCCTGGGAAACCTCGGACACCAGGAGCCCCTCCATCCCCAGTTGGTCCAGGAAAACCAGGCTCTCCACGGACACCTTGCTGTGAACAATCAGAAAAGGGTCAGAAGGAGATTCTTTGGCCAAGCTCAAGAATCCAGTGGTCCTCTTTGACACCAGTGAACCACAAGTTGCTGAGTGAATCCTTGACGTATTATAATAAGAACATAAGAACATAAGAAGAGCCCTGCTGTGTCAGGCCATAGGCCCATCTAGTCCAGCTTCCTGTATCTCACAGCGGCCCACCAAATGCCCCAGGGAGCACACCAGATAACAACAGACCTCATCCTGGTGCCCTCCCCTACATGTATTGACATGTATTGCCACGGATAAGACCAGCCGTCCATTAGCACGTATTCCAATGGTCTGTGTTCCAATGGTCTGCCTTGCCAGACGCCCCTGAGATAAAACAGGGTTGTAAAGTCTATTTCTCATGGTTAATCCCAGACATTTGGGAGCCAGAGGCCTCAATCCTAACCAACTTCCCAGAACTGACATAAGGGCAAATGCAGCTCCGAGCTAAGGGAACAAACATTGCCTTACCTTGAGGAGGCCTCTGTGACTGCCACCCACCTGCAGGATGCAGCACATGCCCCACTGGCACAGCTATGCCAGTGCTGGAAAGTTGGTAAGGATTGCGCCCGGAGACTCCCATATGACTGTGCATGAGTTTCTATTTTTGGTGATCACATCTATGAATCATTATTTTCCATATACTCATCTAATCCATTTGGGGATGTGGCTATCATGAAATCCTGTGGCAATGAGTTTCAGGGATAACTATGAATTTCATGAAGCACGATTTCCTTATGCTTGCCTTAAACCCCACTGGCTGTCCACTCTTGCAGGCTTCCTACAATCTCAGTGTGAATTTCATTTTTTTTGTTTCATGTTCTATTCATTCTCTGCAGACACAATTCTATCCACATAAAAGTCTTCAGCATATTCCTTTTCAGGTATTGCTTTCTAAGCTGAAAACTTCAAAGTATTCAAGTTTGTCTCCATAATTAAGTTAAACCATTCACATTGGTAATGGTTTACACCCTGTGGCAGATTGGCGCATAGTTACATCTTGATCTGCATATTTACATCTTGATCAGGGGTGTCTGAACATTTTGGCAGGAGGGCCACATCATCTCCCTAACACTGTGTCAGGGGCCAGGAAAAAAAAAAAGAATTAATTTACATTTAAAATTTGAATAAATTTACATAAATGAATTTATTAGAGATGGAACTTGTATGAATGAATGAAGGTCTTGCAATAGCTCAAGGTCTATAAAAAGCCTTGCACAAAGCAAGGCCGACCTTTCCTTCGCTGCCACTGCTGCATCACAGATATGAAACAGCAAGCAGTGGAGGGAACTCTTGTCACACAGCTCATGGAAGCATCAAACAGTTGCCCTCACACTGTATCGGGCCAGCATGGGCTCCAGCAAGTCTCCAGAGGGCCAGAGGGAGACTGGGGGCTCCCCGTGGGCTGGATTGGGAGCCCCTGAGGGCCGCAAGTGGCCCCAAGGCTGGGGTTTGGGCACCCCTGATCTTGATAATCACCTGGCCTTTTGGTCCTGGCTCACCAGATTCACCCTAAGAAAGGAGATAAAAGAGAAGGATTATAATAGCAACTTTTGCATTGCTTTTCCTTGACATCCAGTTTAGGAGTTTTCCCAGAGAGAAAATTTGCCTTCAGAGATTTCTTTCATTTAGGGACCTTGAGGCACCCGAGGTGGTGCACCAAAAGTGACACCCCCCCTTGCAACATGACAACCAGCGCCTCTGCTGCTGCTACTCCTCCTCCTCCCATGTCCTAAATTTGGAGGATGAACCAAAGGGGCAAAGGAGGAGGTGAGAAATTTGAGGACAGCATCAGGTTAAAGCAGCAATTTTCAGCATTTCTCATCTCACAGTACACTGATCTCTACGGACTTCTCTGCAGCCTTCGTCTCTTGCGATGTCACTTCTCACTTCCAGGAGACTCTTCCAGGTTCTATGGCTTTGTTCTTAGGGCAATTGTCTGTAATAATGAGTTGTCTGTGCCGCTTCCTCCACCAGCAGAGCCCATGGAGGACCCAGGGCTGGCAGAGGAAGAAAAGGGACAGGCAATTCATTACTACAGAAGGTTGCCCTCAAAACTCTGCTGCAGAATCTGGACAGGTTTTTCAGCGATTTTCACCTGTTGTGCTCCAAACTCCCAAGACACACCTGTGGACCATTACGATCATGGCCATAGCAAAGTGGTTGGAAATTGCTGGGTTGGAGTGTCAGAGAATCTCCCACTCTAGCCTGACAATCTCCTCTCCTCCACTCTTCTGCTCCTTTTCGTTTTCAAATCCAGATTGTGAAAGAGAAGGGGCAAGAAGCCTGGAGGCAGGCAAGCTGACACAAACACACACACACACACGCACACACACACCCATGTCAATCCATCTGCCTCAATCAGCCTCATGCACAGCTGGGTCAGACCTCCATAATCTTAACAAACACTGACCCACCCTGGAGTAGGCGAGTTAAAATCCCCTTGAAAACTTTCTTACCTTCTCGCCCTTCTCCCCAGGGAGGCCTTCAACACCAGGATCGCCCTATAAAGAAGGGACAATTTCTCATTAACCAATCAAACTAACACCATCTCTTCCTGTTCTGTCTCACACTTCCTCCAACCCCACATTTCTGGCATGAGGTCTCTTGGCTGCTTCAGAAGAGTCCATTTCCTCTTGATGATTCCACTGAGGGTTTCCCCCAAAACTCTTGTGGGACTGGGAAGAGCCAACACCAGACACAGACTCTATACATGCACAGAATCAGAAAAAGATGCCTCTGAAACCAGCTGGCTGGTTATTGTTACTGCTGGAACAGTTTCATTGCAATTACATTGGCCACCATGTGCTCCAGAGTGCTCTAGAGCAGCGATTTTCAACCTTTTTCATAAGAACAGCCCCACTGGATCAGGCCATAGGCCCATCTAGTCCAGCTTCCTGTATCTCACAGCGGCCCACCAAATGCCCCAGGGAGCACACAAGATAACAAGAGACCTGCAAGGCTTCCTGGGAATTGTAGTTAAGAACATAAGAATAGCCCCACTGGATCAGGCCATAGGCCTATCTAGTCCAGCTTCCTGTATCTCACAGCGGCCCACCAAATGCCCCAGGGAGCACACCAGATAACGAACACTGACCCACCCTGTCATTTCATTTCATCGCACACTGACAAGGCACTAAAATTGTCAAGGCGCACCATCAGGTTTTTGACAACTGATAAGGCAGGCACACCATGCTACCAGTGGGGGGCTCACATCTCCCATTATCCCTATTAATAAATGACCTTCTCCCAAATTCCTGTGGCACACCTGTGGACCACTCATGGCACACCAATTTGCCATGGCACAGTGGTTGAAAATGGCTGCTCCAGAGTGAAAGGGAACAAACTGCAAGAGAGGAGATTCCGGTTGGACATTGGGAAGAAATTCGTGATGGTCGGGGTGGTTTGGCAATGGAACAGAGGGGGGTGAGGGATTCTCTCTCCCTGGAGACCCTTAAGCAGACCCTCAACAGACACCTGATGGAGATTCTGTAGGAGGATTGTAAGGGTTGGACTAGATCAGGGGTGCTCACACCTTTTTGGCTCGAGAGCTACTTTGAAACCCAGCAAGGCCCAGAGATCTACCAGAGTTTTTTTTTTTACAATGTTCGCGCCATCATAACATATAACATTTATGTGTACAATGTATGTTGGTGTACCTTGAGCCCCACTGAGTATAACAGGACTTACTCCTGAGTAGACATGCCTAGGATTAGGCTGTGAGGCTGCAATCCTAGCCACACTTACCTGGGAGTAAGCCCCATTGAGTACAATGGGCCTTACTCCCGGCGTTCCCTCCCAGAGGCACCTGAAGGGGGGGGTCGGCACTCCGCGATCTACTCATTTTGCCTCGCGATCTACCAGTAGATCGCGATCCACCTATTGAGCACCCCTGGACTAGATGATCTTATGGGCACTTCTAACTTTATAAGTGTTTTCAATAATAATGTTTGAGTTTTAATTGTTGTTAACTAACCTTTTCTTTTACACTCATGCTGTAAACGGCCTTTAAAACGTCTGCTGAAAAGCAGTCAATAAATATCATAAATATCATAAATGTCGAGTATTAGAGTCTTATCCAGGGATGCAAAGATTCAGGTGCCCAGTAGTCACTGCTATTTACTGTACAACACTGGGCCAGGCAACCTACATCGTTACAGAGGCCGGGGAGCAGGTGCATCATCTTACCTGCCTCCTCCAAAGTCCTGCATTCTAGTACACCTCCAGTTACGCTAGTCAAACTAACCCAACCAAAGCAAGCTAACCCTATGCATGACAAGGACAATAAGCAACCATAGATACTCACAATGTCACCTTTGGGTCCACGTTTTCCTGGGGAGCCCTAGAGAACAAAACAGGCAAAGATTCAGGGAAATCAAATCTAAGTTCCCAACAGGTCATCCAGTCCATCCCCCACCCCCGCCACATCGCAGAGGCGCAAACCCACCATAAGAACGTAAGGGCCCCACTGGATTAGGCCAAAGACTTCCTGTATTGCACAGTGGCTCACCAGATGCTTGAGGGAGCACACAGACAACAAGACATTCTAAGGTAAACGGTTGGCAACCTTCAGTCTCGAAAGACTATGGTATAAGCCTACAGCACCCGGTATTCCCAAGCGGTCTCCCATCCAAGTACTAACCAGGCCTGGCCCTGCTTAGCTTCCGAGATCAGACGAGATCGGGAGATAGTGTTCAGTATAGGGAGACGGCTGGCAACCTTCACTCTGGAAAGACTATGGTATAAGCCTACAGCACCCGGTATTCCCAGGTCTCCCATCCAAGTACTAACCAGGCCTGACCCTGCTTAGCTTCTGAGATCAGACAAGACTGGGCATGTGCAGGGCCCACTTCTAAAAGGATCAAAGGTTGCATTCTGCTTTGACATCTGAGCTGTGCAAAATAACAGCACAAGCGCACTGTGCAATGGACCTGTGGCTGACTGGGGCTTATGTTCAAAGCCTAAATTGATGATGTCACTTCCAGCCATGACATCACTTCCAGGTTAATGACTTCACTTTGAGTAGGTCCTGACAAGACCGTGTCATTCTAAAGAGAGCGTCCTGGTGCTAAAAGGTTTGATCACCACTGCATTATATAGTTTAACCCAGTGATTTTCAACCTTTTTCATCTCACAGTACACTGGCAAGGAATTAAAATAGTGAACGCACACCATCGTTTTTTTTGACAATTGACACTGTGCTATCAATGGGAGGCTCACATCCCCAATGGTCCTACTAATAAATGACCCTCTCCCAAATTCCCATGGCACACCTGGGGACCATTCGCAGCACACCAGTGTGCCACAGCACAGTGGTTGAAAATGGCTGGTTTAACCCAATGGATGCAAAGTACCCCTGTTTATGCTGATCCACTCCATTTACAGGTCTGGCTCTCCTTGAGGATTTACAGTTCCCCAGTCCTCTAATCCAAGGGTGTCCAAACTTTTTGGCAGGAGGGCCACATCATCTCTCTGACACTGTGTCCGAGGGCTGAATTAATTTACATTTCAAATTCGAGTAAATTTACATAAATGAATATATTAGAGATGGAACTTATATGAATGAATGAAGGTCTTGCCGTAGCTCAAGGCCTATAAAAGGCTTTGCACAAAGCAAGGCCAGCCTTTCCTTCACTGCCACTGCTGCATTCCAGACGTGAAACAGCAAGTAGTGGAGGGAGCCATTGTCCCACAGCTCAGGTGAGAAGTTGAACAGTCGTCCTCTTGCAGTTGCATTGGGCCAGCACGGGCTCCAAAAAGTCTCTGGAGGGCCAGAGACTCATTGGAGTCTGGGGGCTCCCTGAGGGCCTGATTGAGAGCCCCCGAAGGCCGCAAGTGGCCCCCAGGCCAGGGTTTGGGCACCCCTGCTCTAATCCGATGTTCCTACTGCACACCCACTCTGAATGATACAATTGCATTGGGGTCAAACAGATCAAGACCGTACCTTGCCACCTTTAATGCCTGGGAGTCCTTGTGGGCCTGGAATTCCTGGGGGGCCCTGCTCCCCCTTAGGGCCCTGGAAACAAAGAAAGATGAATTGGCATTAGGAGAAAGAAAAGTAGCACAGAAGAGGCAGACATTCGATATGGAAACCTTTCTGGTAACTGAGTGATCAGCATAGTTCAGGTGAAATTGCTTCAACCATATTCATAATGTTAAGGGTAAAATCAAACCTGATGCAGGTGATCCTTGGCAGGAACTTTCAAGTTTAAAAACAACTTTTTGGGGGGAACCAATATGGAAAACTCTGAATTTGAGTTGTGGCAGTGCTGTGGAAGGGGATACCTGCTTCCAGAGAGTATGTATGTATGTTGGCATCCTTCAGTCTCGGAAGACTATGGTATTGCACTTTGAATAGTGGTTCTGGAACAGAGTGTCCTCTCCAGTGCGTGAAGCCTGGGTAAAGTAGATATGGAGGACAGACTGTTACCCATGCAGCAAATCCCCCCTCTCCACATCGCTGAAATGGTCCAATGGAAAGGCAGAGGCCAATACGGTTGGTTCCAGCGGCGTCGCAGGAGTTGCCAGAACGTGACTGTGTTCAGCTATGAACTGCCTCAGGGACTCTGGCTCCGGATTTTGCCTCGAGGTTGACTCCTGAAGCCTCTTCCATAACTGGATGTAGCCACAAGGCAGTGGAGGTTTGGGATCAGAGTTTTCCTTCTCTCAGATGTGCTGCCTTCCCAGGCTGACGAGTCCCATCTACCCAGTGGCTGTTTAGTCGCCTCTTACGACAAGTACAGCCAAACTGAGGGCCTACTCTTATCCCCCAGCCCCCAGGAGTTTCCCAGAGAGTACAATATTGGATAAGGGCCATAGCTCAGTGGTAAAGAATGTGTTTGGCATGCAGGTCATCCTAGGTTCAATCCCGCCCTGGAAGCATCACCTAGTAGGCCTGGGAAAATCTTTCTCAGATCTCGGAGAGCTGCTGCTGCTGGTCAGTGCCAGGCAATACTGACACAGACAGACCAGTAGGTATAACTCAAATAGAAGCAGGCTTTGTAAGGCCCGGGGAGCTGTGTGCAGTTTCTCCAGGCTTCAGAAAGGCCCCCCCTCCCCAAAGTGGCAGAAAGGCACTTCCAGTTTTTGAGAAAACTGGTCTTACCTTTCTGACACCTCCAGGGGGCTTTCTGAGGCTCAGAGAGGCCGAACCCAGCCTCTCCAGGCCTCAGAACACATCCAGGTGTGACCAGGTGCTTCTGGTCATGTCCAGAGGTCCTCCGATGGCTGACTTGTGGATTCATTATCCACAGGTTTCAGTATCTGTGGGGTCCGGGAACGAATTCCCTGCAAATACCAAGTAGATATCAACCCCTGCTGCCCACAGATGCTCTTGGCCAATATCACACGTTCCTCCCACTGAATTCCCTACACCTCTGGCACAGCCTTTATGCTACAGGGTGAGGTGGCAAGAATGGTCTGGTCAACAGAAGGTGCCACAGAAGCTACCAAATCCAGCCCCAAGTTTCCTTGTGATTTTTCTCTAACAGGAATAGAAGATATGAGTGAGCAAAACTGATTCAAGGAAGAACCCAGGGCCACTTGCGAGACACGTAATAGAGTCGTCTTCTGCGGAAGCCTCTGGAGAGGGAGAAACTCCAGGATTTTACATGTTTGAAAAGAAAAAAAAAGAATTGCAGCCAGTGGCTAGAGCTCAGACTTGTCAGTGATAGCTAGAAGATCTTGGAAGCCCTGGATGAACAGCAGCCTCAGTGGACTCCCTTAGCCTGCACGCAAACTGAGAATCCTGCCTGGCAGCCTACAAGCTTCTTAAATGTTTCATGCAAAGCAAGGAGGATATTTTTCCTGCAATGAGCCATTTCTGGTTAAGAACATAAGAACAGCCCCGCTGGATCAGGCCATAGGCCCATCTAGTCCAGCTTCCTGGATCTCACAGCGGCCCACCAAATGCCCCAGGGAGCACACCAGATACCAAGAGACCTGCAAAGTCTCCTGGGAATTGTAGTTTAAGAACATAAGAACAGCCCCGCTGGATCAGGCCATAGGCCCATCTAGTCCAGCTTCCTGGATCTCACAGCGGCCCACCAGGTTCTTGGGTCCTGATGAGCTGCCAGCATCCCTGCCTCTCTTTAAGCTAAAGCCAGCCCTCTTCTCCCTGAGTTGGTTGGGGGGTGGAGGGTGGGTGGAGAGGCTCTTGTCTTCCTCCAATGCACAGGGGCAGGACTAGGAAACCTACTGTGGAAAATATCCACAGTACTGTGTATGCTTCAGATGTTTTAATCCCTGAGAGAAATTCCTCTCCTGCTGCTTAAGTCTCCCTTGGCTGCCCTCACAATGGCCGGGGCCTTGCTGGACCTGTTTACTGTGAAGATCCCACGGTTCCAGCTCTGTTGGGCAAGGTCATGAGGAAGCACCCCTTGCTGCCTCCTGGAATCCTTCAGTAGGAGTAAAGACACGACTCTGGGCATTGTTTCCCCCTGCCATGTTTTAACGGCCTATCTTGTTGGCATCCTTCAGTCTCGGAAGACTATGGTGTCACGCTCTGAATGGTGGTTCTGGAACAGAGTGTCCTCTCCAGTGCGCGAAGCTTGGGTAAAGTAGGTATGGAGGATAGGCTGTTACCCATGCAGCAAATCCCCCCTCTCCACGTCGCTGAAATGGTCCAATGGAAAGGCAGAGGCCAATACGGTTGGTTCCAGCGGCGGCACAGGAGTTGCCAGAACGTGACTGTGTTCAGCCATGAACTGCCTCAGGGACTCCGGCTCCGGATTTTGCCTCGAGGTTGACTCCTGAAGCCTTTTCCATAACTGGATGTTATGGAAGCCTTTTCCATAACAAGGCAGTGGAGGTTTGGGATCAGAGTTTTCCTTCTCTCAGACGAGCTGCCTTCCCAGGCTGACGAGTCCCATCTACCCGGTGGCTGTTTAGTCACCTCTTACGACAAGTACAGCCAAACTGAGGGCCTATTCTTATCCCCGGCCCCCAGGGGAAGTATATATATTCCCCAGGGGAATATAACGGCCTATATTCTGGTGCTAAGTAGCTTCAGAGATGCCCAGTATGCCCACAGTCCAGCTCTTGCTGAAAGGAGCTCTTCCTAGAGCTGGCAAGGAAGAAAAAGACAGAAGGATCCATTGGCATTCCATCGCTGTAGCTTTGCTCATACTCACCACTTTTCCCTGAAGTCCCGGAGCACCCACTGGGCCTCTCTCACCCCGGTCTCCCTACAACAAGAAGGGTAAGCTGCTCAGGTTTTGCATTCCGCCACAACTGGGAGCTAAATGTTGGAGGAGGGGAACCCACACCTCCACCTCCTGCCCGATAATATCCCAGTTCCCTGAAATGGAAGACCACGTCCCTTGAAGCAAAAGCCCCAGCTCGGGTAGGAGGGTCACTCACCCACAAAAGTGTCTAGAAAAGCATTGGGTTGATCTGAGCCATTCATTTTAGATGTGCTCCCCACCCTCTGCCCATTCTAGAAAAGGGGAATTGCTGTCTCCCTAAGAATGCTATCCCCATCTTAGAGGGAGTTTACTGTTCAATACTTGCCTTTACACCAGCAACTCCTTGTGGCCCCGCTTCCCCCGGCGGTCCAGGTTCACCCTAAAAAGAGAGAAGCAAAACCCTAGAGCAGTGTTTCTCAAACTGTGGGTTGGGACCCACTAGGTGGGTCGCAAGCCAATTTCAGGTGGGTTCCCATTCATTTATTCAATATTTTAATATATTAGACTGCATTTGGGGAAATGTGACAGACCTGTACTTTGAACAGGCTACTATGTATATGCTTTGAACAATGACAGTGGGACTTATTCCTGGGTAAGTGTGGGTAGGATTACCGCCTAGGACTGTTAAAAATTTCCCTGCTTGATGATGTTATTTCCGGTCATGACATCACTTCCGGTGGGTCCTGACAGTTTCTCATTCTTAAAAAGTAGGTCCCAGTGCTCAAAGTGTGAGAACCACTGCCCAGGGAGTTCGTCCATTTCAGGGACAAATGCCAACTTTGTGGGCACGAATGGATGGCAGCGTTGCTCACTGGTCGTAGCAAAAGCTAACACAGGATCCCTGTGGCCTGGGAGGGGACAATGAGCCAATTCATTATATGGGATTAATTGAATATTATTAAATTGGTTTGTCTCTGCACTGTCAGAGACTCTGTGATGCTCATTCTTAGGATTTCACAGGGCGGTGCTGCCCCTTGCTGTCTAAAACAGACACGTGCAGGCTTCAAGATTCTGCTTTTTGCAACTGACATGCAATGGTCTGTTGTAAACAGAAGGAGTCATGCTGGGACTTCTCCCTAGGCAGGGAAGGACTAGAGTCCAAGACAAGAAAGAGATGAACAGTTGGCAAAGTGCCACCCCAGGTCTTGTCGCCCAAGGCCGAGGTCCCATCCTATTCCAGTTTTCCGAAAGGGGAGGCTCACAGAATCACTGGGCATACAGCCAGAGAACACTGGTAGAGAATGGGTCTCCTCATGCCGCACTCCAACATTTCAGAGGTGAAAATGGGGGCAATGGTGCACTAGTCATACAGCAAGTCTTCACAAAGTTGTCAACGGGTTCTTGGAAACTGCAACTTCAAGCAAAATGACTTATAACAAAACTCATTTTACTGAAGGTTAATTTGATATACGTAAAGAAGAGTTAACGTTCCTATAGCATATTTCTGGTCACAAAAATATCACTAAACTACTAAATAAAGACCCAAAACACTTCTAATATTAAACACTGAAATAAATATGAGATTTCTCGGCTGGAAGAAACCCACACAGACATGGGGAGAATGAGCAAACTCCACGCAGACAGAGACCCCGCACGGAAACGGTTTTTTTAATCAACTTTACTTAAAATGAAATGACTTTAAAACATAAGAAGAGCCCCTACAGATAAGGCCAAAGGCCCATCTAAGATGTTCAGCTTCCTGTATCTCACAGTGGCCCCCTAGGTGCTTCAGGGAGCACACAAGACAACAAGGCTGCTGTCACAACCTTGCACCTGGCATTCTGAGGTAGCCTACTTCTAAAACCAGGAAGTTGCACGTACCCATCATGACTTTTAACTTGTGACAGACATTTCCTCCAGAAATCTGTCTAATCTCCTTTTAAAGACTTCTAGGACAGATGCCATCACCACATCCTATGGCAAGGAGTTCCACAGACTAATTACACAGTGGGTAAAGTAATGTTTGTCTGTTCTAACTTTTCTGACATTGTTCCAACTCCTTTTGTTCTAAATCAATTTTTGTGGCTGTCTCCTGATTCTGGTGTTGTGTGAGGGAAGAGAACATTCCTCTATCCACTCTATCAATCCCCTGCATAATTTTGTATGTCTCAGTCAGGTCCCCCACCCACAAAGGCACCTTCTTTCCAGACTGAAGAGCCCCAAACGCTGCAGCCTGTCCTCATAAGGGATGTGCCCAAGTCCTGTAATCATTTTGGCCACTCTCTTCTGCACCTTTCCCAGTTCCATTATATCCTCACTTTAAGTACAGGTACAGCGGTGACAAAATGGCCACAGTTGCATCCTGTGGGGCACAAGAAGCAGCTGGTGCACTCCTTCATGTAACGCCTTCATAGCCCATGGGTCTACTTGCATCTGCACCAGCAAAATCACCAGCAAAATCACTGGTGTAGATTCGAGTAACATGTGTCAGACTTTCAGGTGCAGGAGGGGGGATAAGAACCTAAGAAACTAAGAAGAGCCCCACTGGATCAGGCCATAGGCCCACCTAGTCCAGCTTCCTGTATCTCACAGCGGCCCACCAAATGCCCCAGGGAGCACACCAGATAACAAGAGACCTGCAAGGCCTCCTGGGAATTGTAGTTAAGAACATAAGAACAGCCCCACTGGATCAGGCCATAGGCCCACCTAGTCCAGCTTCCTGTATCTCACAGCGGCCCACCAAATGCCCCAGGGAGCACACCAGATAACAAGAGACCTGCAAGGCCTCCTGGGAATTGTAGTTAAGAACATAAGAACAGCCCCACTGGATCAGGCCATAGGCCCATCTAGTCCAGCTTCCTGTATCTCACAGCGGCCCACCAAATGCCCCAGGGAGCACACCAGATAACAAGAGACCTCATCCTGGTGCCCTCCCTTGCATCTGGCATAGCCCATTTCTAAAATCAGGAGGGCTTGCTGTACCGCTGTTCTTCTCCTACCAAGCTTCT
The DNA here is from genome assembly GCF_035046505.1 of Tiliqua scincoides. Lineage (NCBI taxonomy): Eukaryota > Metazoa > Chordata > Lepidosauria > Squamata > Scincidae > Tiliqua > Tiliqua scincoides. Next base: position 1,895,881 of record NC_089830.1, on the reverse strand, counting down.
GTTTGTGCATCCCTCTCCATGTTGCTAAACAGAACCAGCCCATCAGTGATGCTGACTTCCCAGACTTAGGGGACAGGCTGGAGGATGCAACATGGGCCACTGGTCTCTGCCCATCTCTGCTTCTCCTGCTCCTTGGATTCCAGAGCCATAACAGACCGTCTCAGCACCTGGGGCAGTAACAGCATGATATCATGTTATGTCATGACATAATTTCCAGATTCTCCCCAGGAGAGGGGGCACTTGCTGCGGACTGCTTCATGCACCCCACTCCTTCTCCTCTGGAGGCTCCCAGGGAGGGTGCAAAGCTGCCAGGTGCAAAGGAACAGGGGGTGCAAAGCTGCCAGCACCTCCTCTGTAATTAGGACGGAGCCTGGGGGCGGTCATGCGTCCCCGCACCCTGGGCAGGTGCCCCTCAGACTCTGCCCTAATTATGGCTCTTCTGGATTCAGATAGCCCACAGAGAGGCAAAGAGACCAGAGTCACCTTGCAGTGCTTCCCTAAAGAATTCTGACATTTTAAGAAAGGCAAAAAATGGAGGTGGGGACCCTTTTTGACTTACCATTTTCCCGGGTGCCCCAGAAGAGCCTGGAGGGCCACGCATCCCTGGCTCACCCTGTTAGGAGAACAGAGGACAAAAGTCAGAGTGTTGAAGGGTTCCTTGACTCACCAACAGGTAGCCTATGATGGCCTGGTAGGCTAAAAAGAAACAGAGGTGGAGGAAGAGAGTTCTCACCTTCTGTCCTGGTCCACCTTTGGCTCCAGGTGTGCCTGGCAAACCCTATGGGGAAATAAGAAGCACCCAAAATAGTCAGTTGTGTGCCCCAGACAACAGAGATGCCCATTCTGGCCTGGTTTAAGAAGGGCTGTTGGCAAGATACAAACCCACAGAGAAATTCCTTCCAAGGAAAGGCAAATGATGCTTCATGGCTGGTGGACAGGATGCTGTATTAGCCAGACCCTTTAAAATCCCTTCCAGTCATGCCTGGGAGGTGTTCTGAGGCATGGGGAGGTTGCATGCAGCATCCCACCGCCTCAGAAGGCCCCCCCCAAAAGGCCTCTGAAAGGCTCTTCCAGTTTTTCGCCAACCTGGACTTGCCTTTCTGAAGCATCCACGAGGCCTCCTGATATGCAGGGAAGCGGCACGTGGCCTCCCCATACCTCTGAAGGGCTCCTGGAGGCCTCTGAGAGACAAGGCCAGTTTGCCGGAATTCCCTCTCCCCATTGATTAGTTTATCTGCAGAAATCAGTATCCGTAGGGCGTCCTGGAATGGATCTCCCACAGGTACAGAGAGACCACTGTACTTCTGTTGAAAAGCAGTATATAAATTTGATTTTTTTTTTTTTTTAATGGTACATAAATGGTTGCTTTCCATTAATGCATAAACAGACTTGGCCAAGAAGGTTCTCTTCAGGTAACATAACAGAACGTGGTTTGATTTCAAAGGGTGCAAACACTCACCGCTAATCCTCGGTGCCCAGGTTGCCCAGGGAGTCCGGGTTGTCCTGCATTTCCCTGCAGGCCACAGAAAACTGCCATTACTGGAAGTCACCAAAGCAAAGAAGCCAACAGCCTATGGCATGCTGTCATAGCACTGGTTTTTTCTTATTTATTTAGAGAAACTCTTAAAGAGTTACCACCTCTAGGAATCCAGTTGTGGTTTACTGGCTTGTAGCATTGCTGCAGCTTTATGCAGGGGTGAAGTTCTGACTGGAGGAGGAAATAGAGCCCCTTGCACCAGTTTGGCTGAGAAGTGTACAACCGGGCCCAGTATCCACAGGGGATATACAGTAGAACCTCCAAAGTTGACCACCTCACTGTAATGACCACCTCCTTAAGTTGACCTAATTTTCTAGAGTCTTGGGTTTTTCTAGACCTAATTTTCTATAGCCTTTTTTTCCCGTATGTTGACCACCCCCCTATGTTGAGCAATTCCTCCAGTCCCTTGGGTGGTCAACTTAAAGAGGTTCTACTGTATTCTACTGCCCCCCTCCCATGGATACTATAAACCAGGGGTGTCCAAAGTTTTTGGCAGGAGGGCCACATCATCTCTCTAACACTGTGTCGGGGGCTGGGGGAAAAAAGAATTAATTTACATTTAAAATTTGAATAAATTTACATAAGCTTACATAAATAAATATACTAGAGGTGGAACTTATATGAATGAATGAAGGTCTTTCAATAGCTCAATGCCTATAAAAGGCCTTGCACAAAGCAAGGCTGGCCTTTCCTTTGCTGCCGCTACTGCATCACAGACGTGAAACAGCAAGCAGTGGAGGAAGCCCTCATCCCACAGCTCACGTGAGAGTCAAACAGTCGCCCTCATGCTGAGAGCAGTTGCGTCGGGCCAGTGTGGGCTCCAACAAATCTCCGGAGGGCCAGAGGCTCATTGGAGACTGGGAACTCCCTGAGGGCCACATTGAGAGGCCTCGAGGGCCGCATGTGGCCCCAGGGCCGGGGTTTGGGCACCGCTGCTATAAACCATGGGTAAGAGGGAACACTATACTAACTATAGGGTTCTCCACACCTCCCCTTTGCCCTTTACCTTGCTTTGTTCTTGCTTTAACAGTTCGCTGAAAAACCTTCTTGCTTTTACAGGTCGCTAAAATGGGAACATGATGAGTTGGCAGGCAGATGATAGAGGGAGAAAGGGCCAAAACATTTCTGTTACAGTTCTGGCAGTCTCCTCTTCTATCGTACCTTCTGCCTGCTTGTTACATTCCCAGTTGAGCAACCTGTAAAAGCAAAAATGTTTTTTAGTGATCTGTTAAAGCAAGGTAAGGGGCAGTGGGGAGGTGTAGAGAACCCTATAGTTAGTACAGGGTTCCCTCTTACCCATGGTTTCTAGTATCCATGGGAGGGGGTTAGGAATATATCCCCTGTGGATACTGGGCCCATAATGGAAACGGGAGGAGGGGGAAGAGAACTGCGGAAAACTGGATCTGTGGATACCACAGATACTGCACCTGTAATCTGTAAATTCTGAATATTTGTAGGAATATCCGTTTACAAAACTGCTGGATATTAAATTAATAATACTAATTACTATTATACTAAATTTAGGTATCAGATATTAAATTAGTGATATTAATTAATATACACTGTTGCTCGTGGGTCATCATTCAGTGTCAAGCACCTAGGCCTATAGAGAAACCACACAAACATACAACAATTTAATATTTGTTAACATTAACAAACTACAACAAATCTGTTTCACAGGGGTTCTGAAGCTTGCTGTAATCTCTTTACAGTTCAAAGTGTACGAACCTTACTTCTAAGCCAGCACAGAAGTAAGTCCTACTGTGTTCAGCTAGACTTACTCCTAGGAAAAAACTCCTAGACTTACTCCTAGACTCCTATACTCCTAGACTTACTCCTAGGACTTCAGTCTTTCGAGACTGAAGGTTGCCGACTGAAGGTTGCCAACAACTCCTAGGAAAGAATGCATTGGATCACAAGATTAATGGTTTGTATTTTAATTGAAATAAATTAAACTGAAATTTAATTTTCCTCAATATTTGTTCTTTTTTGTTACCCTAAAAACTGTGGAATATGTATTAAATTATGTGACCCCCAAAATGACTAGGTAGGCTGAACCCATCCAGGTCCAGCCTGATATTCCAGCAAGGAGAAGACTATGGGCCTAGAACCACCATCACAAAAGCACAAATAGCAAAACAGAGCAAGAAAATAAAACCAAACAATTTAGCACCAGGAAGACAACTCTAAAGGCCAGTGGTTCTTAAACTTTCAACTGGCAGCTCCCTTGACCTACTGGACCATTGGCCGCGACTCACATAAAGGGCTGCAATCCTATGCATTGCATGGAGTGGCTGGTTTTTGCAAGGATTCCATGACCCAGTTTCTGCAGCTCCCAGGACAGCCACAGCTCACAGTTTGGGAACCACTGCTATAGGCCCAAGCTGGACAGAACTGGGAAGGCAGTGGTGGAGGAGGCAGGGTTGGGAGTGAAGAAACTATACAACTACCCAAAGTCTAGACAAACAGAATGAACTTTCCCTTGCATAAGAAAGCAAATAAGAAAGATGCCCGGTAGGTTTCTCAGGGAACAGAGAACTTACCTTCACCCCAGGAATGCCCGGGGTGCCATCTTTGCCATCAATGCCAGGAAGACCCTACAGAAGAGGAAGATAGGTAATGTTTCAGGTAGTTTGGAAACTTTTTGATCTCAGAAAAGAATTCAGGAAAGCCTCCCTCCATTTTTATCCCAGAAACCCATGAGGTTTTATGACGACACTCAGGAGAAGACGACACTTACATTTCCTCCCTTGGGCCCCATTGCTCCCTGGGGACCCCTGCTACCACGAGCACCCTAAAAATTAAAAAAAAATAAAAGTCTCATTGTCAAGAAACCGCACTGTAATGCACATGGGGCTGTGTGTTACAGAACGGGGGAAGAGAGGGGAGAGTTGCAAGGGTATTTGGACAAAATTCAGAACAGCAATTCATAATGCAATTTGGGACTAGAGTCCCCCCCCCCTTCAATTGCAGCAGGGGGCCTGCAAGGAATCTACTAATCCTTTTTGTTCCAAATGCACGTCAACATGCATTTTTGTCTGTAGGACTGTGGAGTTAATGAGCGGGTGGGGCAAGGTAGGGGAACAATGGAGAGAACAGCCCTTGTGGGTTGTGTCTCAGGAAAGCAGAGGAGGGAACTGCCTGATTTGACAAGGATCACAAGCCAGCCATCAGGAGAAGGGGTCAACGCACAGCTCCATGCAGATTCTCAAGAAAGGACTTCAAAAGCAGTTTGAGATGTTGCACATAACTAATTCTGCCTGCAGCACTTGGCATCTCTTGGTCACAGCATTTTCTGTCAGCCCTAAGAACATAAGAACAGCCCCACTGGATCAGGCCATAGGCCCATCTAGTCCAGCTTCCTGTATCTCACAGTGGCCCATCAAATGCCCCAGGGAGCACACCACATAACAAGAGACCTGCATCCTGGTGCCCTCCCTTGCATCTGGCATAGCCCATTTCTAAAATCAGGAGGTTGCACATACACATCATGGCTTGTAACCCGTAATGGATTTTTCCTCCAGAAACTTGTCCAATCCCCTTTCAAAGGCATCCAGGCCAGATGCCATCACTACATCCTGCGGCAAGGAGTTCCACAGACCAACCACACGCTGAGTAAAGAAATATTTTCTTTTGTCTGTTCTAACCCTCCCAACACTCAATTTTAGTGGATGTCCCCTGGTTCTGGTGTTATGTGAGAGTGTAAAGAGCATCTCCCTATCCACTCTGTCCATCCCCTGCATAATTTTGTATGTCTCAATCATGTTCCCCCCTCAGGCGCCTCTTTTCTAGGCTGAAGAGGCCCAAACGCCGTAGCCTTTCCTCATAAGGAAGGTGCCCCAGCCCCGTAATCATCTTAGTCACTCTCTTTTGCACCTTTTCCATTTCCACTATGTCCTTTTTGAGATGTGGCAACCAGAACTGGACACAATACTCCTTTAAACCCTGGTTTAAAGTGAGCATTTTTGCCTGCAATGAAAGTTTGGGAGCTTCTTTCCACACGTGCATGTGAGGTTGTACATGAGACCTGCACAGTTGGGGACCCATCATGCCCCACTTAGTCCACAAGCCCAGTTTCGTAGTCCAGCAGGTGACTGACCCCACATCACACTTCTTGTATGTCAGGCAAGCAGATTTTCCAAGCCCTTTAAGAGCTTGCTGGGGAATTTTACTGGGTAAAGTGGCTAGAATTATCCTACCGTCCCACGCTCTTGAGGGGTGTGTGAGTGCCTGCATGTGTATGTTTTAACAAAACAAAACAGTCAATACAGTCAAATTGGAGCCCTGTGCATGGATTTGTTCTACCCCCCTCCACCTCCCAAAAACACAGCACCATGTTTCGTGCTACGAGATCCAATGGCTACAAACTGCAAGAGAGAAGATTCCAGCAGGACATCAGGAAGGAATTCTGGACAGTCAGGGCAGTTCAGCAGTGGAATAGATTGTTGTTGGATTCTCCTTCCCTGGAGATCTTTGAGCAGGCACCTGCTGGAGTTGCTCTAAGAGGATTTCCTGGGGCAGGCAGGGGGGTGGACCTGAGCACCATTTGGCTCCCTTCCAACTCTATGATTCTCTGAAACGTTTTACTCACATTGTCTCCCTTCTCTCCAGCCTGACCTGGAGGGCCTCTGGGGCCTTCTTCACCCTGCAGGGAATATGACATGATTAAAAGAAAAAGTATATTCTTATTTTAATTATCAACAGCCTACCTTTCCCCAGTAAAAACAAGCACAAAACCTATATATACGATTACAAGACAAGCTAAAAAACAGGTGAAGGTAAAAATCCTTCCGTCACTGTTGCAAAGCAGTGACAGAGGAAGCCTCACGTATCTCCTTAGGAGAGACATTCACAGGTGCGGTGCTATGACCAAAAAGACCCTGTCTCTGGTACCTGGTAACAGCAAGCATGTTAGATGGAGTATCAGTAAGATGTTAGATGGAGTTAGATGGATGTTAGATGGAGTTAGAAGGAGTAAACAGTAAGATGGAGATCAGAGAGCAGGGCCTCCGAGGTCAATCTAAGGCAGGGGTGTACATATTTCGTACAGTGGGCCGAATAGCATTCATGATGCCTTGTTGAGGGCCAGAAGTGATGTCATTGAGTAGGAAGTGATGTCATAAAGCTGGTCATGACCAGAAATAAGTACTTTATTCTCACTTCAGATCTTATTAGCTGCAAATGACAAGATATGGGAGAGCCCAATTATAATGCACCCTTTCAGCAGTGACAGCTCAGCAGTTGAGAGTGGCTGATGGTGATGCTGGGAGAGCCTGGGGGCTGACTAAAGTGTTTCTGAGGGCCACATCTGGCCCACGGGCCTTATGTTTGACACCCTTGGTCTAAGGGCGGGGGCAGGTTCATACAGTAGTCAGTGGTATTTTGTTGTTGGCAACCTTCAGTCTCGAAAGACTCTGGTATCGCGCTCTGAAAGGTGGTTCTGGAACAGCGTCTAGTGTGGCTGAAAAGGCCAATTCGGGAGTGACAATCCCTTCCACACTGGGAGCAAGTGCAGCCTGTCCCTGGTCTGTCTCCCTGGCTATGGGCCTTCCTTCTTTGCCTCTTTGCCTCAGACTGTTGGCCAAGTGTCTCTTCAAACTGGGAAAGGCCATGCTGCACAGCCTGCCTCCAAGCGGGCTGCTCAAAGGCCAGGGTTTCCCACTTGTTGAGGTCCACTCCTAAGGCCTTCAGATCCCTCTTGCAGATGTCCTTGTATCGCAGCTGTGGTCTACCTGTAGGGCACTTTCCTTGCACGAGTTCTCCATAAAGGAGATCCTTTGGGATCCGGCCATCATCCATTCACACAACATGACCGAGCCAACACAGGCATCTCTGTTTCAGCAGTGCATACATGCTAGGGATTCCAGCTCGTTCCAGGACTGTGTTGTTTGGAACTTTGTCCTGCCAAGTGATGCCAGGTGATGCTGAGATGCAGTGGTATTTAAGGTAAGGAATAAGAGAGGCTTGAAATTTCCCTCTCCCCACAGTCATTTTTTTTTCAAGGATTTCAACCCTGGTCCCTGTAATGTCCATGCAGTGAGATCCTTGGGTATGCTTTGCATGAGAAATGCTTAGAACAAGGGTTGGTATTTGTTGCATCTGCAGAGTGGTGTCACACCGACCCATGGCTAGCACCAAATGTTAATGTCTGGGAACTCTTTTTCTGCCAGCCAGGGATGAAATGGGATGCTAAACAGCTCAGATTTGGAGAAGGAGAAAACTGGACTATTCATCACAGAAACAAAAAAGGTATTACCGGCGGTCCAGCAGCTCCAATGGTTCCAATCATTCCTTTGTAACCACGTGGGCCCTGTGAAAACACAGCACAAAGAGGGGGAATGCATACCATGACATATTCTGCCACCAAAGGTCTGTGGCAAAAACAGAAGGAAACAGTCCTTTCACAGCTGTCTTCAGGCCCACCTGCACCTCCACCCTCTGTGCTAGAGCATGAACTGTGTGATATGAAAGAGCACCATCCTTGCACCCTTCTAGGTTTAAAGGAGCTATTGAACCCACCCAAGAAAGGTAGCCATGCTCAGTGCTGGCCCGAGATCTCCCTGTGCCTGAGAAGGTGCACCAAATACCACTTTAGGGGGAATGCACTAGCCACTGCCACAGCTGCTTCTCTTCCTCCCACTCCCTAAATCTGAAAAGGAAGAAGGTAGTAGAGAAGAAGAGGAGAGTGGTGGGCTAGAGTGTCTCTTCCCAGCCCAGCAATTTTTAACCGGTGTACCTCGGCACATTGGTGTGTCATGGAAGGTCCACAGGTGTGCCGCTGAAGTTTGGGACACAGTGGTTGAAAATAGATGAAAAACTCTTTTGGGTTCTGTGTCTGTGCTTGTAGGGCAACTGCCTATAGTAATGAATTGTCTATCCCTCTTCCTTCTCATTCGTCACTGCAGACCAGCAGTTCTCAAACTCGCACGGAGTTCTTACAGGGAAGGGGGAGGCAGTGACGCCGCTTTGGAGGGGCACAGGGGCTTAGCTGAACTCATCACAGCCTGCAGCAGCCTTCCAGGGGTGCGGGGAGCCCCACACCAGCCTCCGCAGGGCTCCCCAACATGCGGAGACTGTGAAAATAACTATCACGACCTACTTCTGGTTTTGTGATCACAAACTGGGTCACGATTGTTATGTTTACATTCTCCGTTTGTTTTGAATTAAAGGAGGCAGAGAAACAGCAGGTGGACCAAGATGGATGCTCCTTATCAGTCCACCACCTGAGGCACATGTCTCCGTTGGCTCGTGAAAAGGACAGCCCTGACCATGTCACAGCAGTACCATTGACCTTGACAGAGGTGTGGCGGGCTCAGATGAGAGAACAGGGAAAGTATCACTGTATCTTGAGAGCCAAAACCAAGCACCAACCCCAAGCAGTGCCAAGAGGGAGACTCTAGTTTCAGCTCCCCTGCAGCATTCTGGGATACAAGAGCCCGAAGGTGGCATTTTGCACTAATTAAGTACCGTTGGTGGACTGGGTGACGAACTGAACATGAAGTGCCATAGACCTGACTTCCCTCCTAGAGAGGGTAATATCTGTGACTATCCACACACAAGGAGTCACTGCTGGAGATTGCAGTTATCAAAGGATTAACAAGCACTAACACATCCATTTCTCACCCATCCGCCACCTTCTCTAAAACCTGAAACATTTGTATTTCCTGCCATTAGAAAGCATAAAAAAGGAACTTTGGCAGATACTCTCACCATACGCTCTTTCTAGGGAGGTAGGGGGTGAGTTGATCTCGAATACAGTGGGTCCTTTTTAGCAGCAGAATCAGAACCCACGGATTTGACCCACTGCGGGTTCTGAACCCATGGCTGGAGGATCCACAAAGTACCCCCCGGATGCGACCAGAAGCACTTTCCAGTCATGTTCGGAGATCCTCATGGCCCAAACCCACAGATTTGATCATCCAGTTTTCAGGATCCATTGGGGTGTGTGTGTGTGTGTGTGTGTGTGTGTGTCTGTGTGTGTGTGTCTGTGTGTGTGTGTGTGTCTGTGTCTGTGTGTGTCCCGGAATGGCTTTTCAACTTTTTTTGTGAACCTTAATTGCTTTGTTCTCATACTGAAATGGTGGCCCTCCGTGTTACAATAACATCAATGCACATTAACCATTTCCCTTCCACTTTGCACACTTACCACCTCTCCTTTGGGCCCTGCCATTCCAGGGTATCCCCGGAGACCTTGGGGGCCCTAGAGAAAAAAAAAAAAAAAGGCAAAGCAAGTCACAGATTAATTATCAGTCACATCTTGCAGCTAATTCTGTGCAAAAGCCCTCCCCTCTTCTCACCCCAGCCTCCACATCAGTCACCATGAAAAATACCCATCCATGGGTGAAGTGTGGGAAGTCATTAGCAAGAAAAAAAAGTCTGCTTTTTTGTCCCTTTTCTGTCTGATTGCCTGATTATCTCCTAAGACTGCTAGTTCCTGCCCACGACCCCATTCAGGACATCGGCTCGATAATGATATTAGCTCAAAAGCCCATAGCAGTTACTCAGGCAAAGAAAAATTTCCCCTAGCTTAAAAACAAAAAAGATTCTTGCCTGTTAATTAATTCCTATCATCAAAGCCCAATGCCTACTAATTAACAAGTTCCCCAAAGAGTGTGTTCTTTGTAGCGACTGAGAGTAGAACGTTTGGGCGGCAATGCAATAAAACGGTTATGAAGTGACGGCATTCCGGCTTCCCTCCTCTTCTTTGCTTTGCCAAGTGTCACTTTCAGGAGTTCAGCCATTCCTTGGACCTCAGAGCCTGGCTGCCTTACAGCCATCATGTGGAAAGTAGTCAGCTGTCAGCCAGGCTCTGTCTACTGAAAATTCTGCTGTGGGCAGACCAGTGGATGGGATACAGTCTCCTGCTGCTTTTTCCTCCCTTCTCTCTCTCTGCTTATCTTACTGCTCCTTGAATTGCTATTTTTTTCCCCTGGGAGGTGGGAGGAGAGATAAGTGAACTCTTGGAAGGAGAGATAAGTAAAGTGGTGGACTCTCCCTCACTGAAGAACTTCAAGCTGAGGCTCGACAAGCACCTTTTGGAAATGCTCTAGGACAATTTCCTGCTACAAGCGGGGGGGGGGGGTGTGGTGGACTAGATCAGGGGTCTCTAAACCCCGGCCCGGGGGCCAGATGCGGCCCGCAGCAAGCCTCTATTCAGCCCGCAGCCAGCCTCTTGTCCCCTGAAAGCCTCTGGCCCACCCGACTGAACATGACCAGAGCTGTGCTCTCATTGCATCTGAAGGGTGTTCTGAGGGCCAGAGAGGCTGAGCGCATGAGCCCACTCATTCATTCATTTATTCATCTAAGTTCCATCTCTAATTTATTTATTTAAATTTCATATTTTATTTTTTCCTGGCCCTCAGCACTGCGCTAGATATTTCATGCGGATCTCTGGCCAAAAAGTTTGGAGACCCCTGGACTAGATGACCTTGTGCGTCCCTTCTGACTCTATGATAAACAAGGGCCAAAAATCCATTCTAGCTTTCTCTGCCCACCTCCAGGGAAACTTACGGGAGTGCTACAGAACTTTTGAAAGAAGAGAGATATCCCAATGCAGTTTGATTCATTGCATTCTGCATGAAATTACACATCGACCAATATATAACATGATGGTATTATTTGAAAATAGCAAAATTTAAAAAATGTTGGCCAAAAGTGGTGTCACCCCTCTATATTTATTTATACAGGTATTTATATACCAGCTTTCTTTGGTCATCAGATTTCTCCTCAGACTTTAATCCAAGGCGGTTTATATAGGCAGGCTGTTCTAAACCCCCACAGGGACTTTTACAATTGAATAGTTCTCGTCTTTCATAGAACTCCTCCTTCCAGCTGGATTCCTTCCTGGTCTGGTCTCTCTCTGGCCCTCCGCCTCCCATGCTCCACTTGAGGGCAACTCCTCTCTGCCACCGAGGGTCAGCTCATCAGTATATCAGCGTGTCGTCAGTTCTCGGGTACTTCCGGTTGTTTCAAACTGGCAGAACTATATGCATCACCCAGTGCAGCCCACACTCCCCACACCCCGGTAGCGATGCCACTCTTATTATGAAACTTAGGGCACAATCCTAACCAACTTTCCAGCACTGGGATAGCTGTGTCAATGGGGCATGTGCTGCATCCTGCAGTTGGGGGTCATGGAGTCATGGAGCCCTCCCTCAAGGTAAGGCAATGTTTGTTCCCTTACCTCAGAGTTGCATTGCCCTTATGTCAGCGCTGGAAAGTCGGTTAGGATTGCATCCTTAAAGTGATCCCTCAGACTCAGGCAAGTGCCACAATCCACTGGCCTAGTGGCCCTTAGGAGTGGGAACCAATATGGCCAAATTGGCCTAAAGTCAGCCCTGCACGCCTTAGGCAGAACAACTGAAAAGGAGAGCATGTCAGAAGGCCGTGCTGCATCCCAGGGTCCTGGACTAACAGAAGTCATAGAATAAAAGCAGTCATTTTAAGAAACATAAATAAAATAAACAAATAAATACGTTACGGGAGGGCCTGGTATGCCTTGTTCTCCAGATGGACCTGTGTCACCTTTAGGGCCCTGGTCAAAATAGAAAAACAAGATACAGGTAGATGTCAGGCCTAAAAACGAAACAAAACTTCACTACAAGTTTTGAAATGCCAAAGACAGACTTTAATCTAGAACAGCCGTTTTCAACCACTGTGCCGTGGCACACTGGTGTGACATGGATGGTCTGCAGGTGAGCCGCAGGAGTTTGGGGGTGGACCATTTTTTAGTAGGACCACTGGGCGATGCAAGCCTCTGGTGTCAGTGTTTAGCATGCACTGCCTTGGGTGATCCCTGGGCCCAATCCACCTTCTGGTCCACCCTCTCCCACCCAAAAACACCCCTTCTTCCTCTGCAGCCCTTCCGCCACCCTCTCCTACCCCCTTACTGGTCTGCCCAGGCCAGCGCAAAAACATTCTCTTTGGCCAGCGCAGAGGCTGGATCTGATCTCCGGGAGCTGGTACGGGTCTCTGTGCTGGCCTACCCGGCTCAAGTACATAAGAACGTAAGTAGCCACAAATATGCTTTACAGCATGTTTGCAACACTCCAGGGCCAGCACAGAGTGCAGTTAGGATTGTGCTTTCAGTTTTGCAAAGATGGGTCTCTTATGCAAATTCATTAAGGAAGCAGGGCTGGTTGGGTCTCCTTGTTGAGGGCACTCGCAGAGGCAAGCCTGGGTTTGCTACTGTGTCATGTGTGGACTCTCAGACAGGCTCTTCTCCTCATTGACGACACTCAGATCTAGGATGTGACAGAAGTATTTGTCTACTCACCGGGTTGCCTTGCCTGCCAGGTTCTCCCAGGGCTCCAGGGCGCCCTTTATGTCCCTAAAGGGGAAGAGCACCAACACTTCAAAGCCTGCCCTTGTCTCAAACAGGAAATGGTTTGCTCAGATGGAATGTTCATATCTTCAGCCAATTTAAACGGGATTGTCACAAAGACAGGGAAATAACGCACCAGTTGATGTCCATTGGGCCATGAGCGCACACATGCTGTCCCTTCTCAGACTGGCAAAAAAATCCAAGTGCAGCCCAACACATTGGTATGTTTTTTATGATTTCACCACAGATGCCCTCCAAAGGTCCGGTAAGGGGCTATGTCTAGAAGAACCTCATCTAGCTTCCTTCGCAACTTGAAAAGGTGACTCTCCAATGCAAAGAAGCTTAATACCAGGGATGTCATGTCCTTGCCGGCCATGTTCCTCGGGACACCGAGGCAGTCCGATTTTTGTGTATGGAGGATGGTGCTTAAAACATCACGAATGTGAGTCTTTACCTTCAAGCCGTGTAATCCTTGAGGGCCCTTGGGTCCAGGTGGGCAGTGGGTAGGACACTAGATGGGGAGATCAAAGGGGAGAGGACATTAGAGACCTGTTTCAACCAAGAGGCAACCTGAATTGGACGCTTTCTTCTCCCCCTTTCTAAGAGAAGAACACAACTGTGTTTATCTTTTTTTCCTCTGCTTAAATTACTGAGATTACATTTTTTTTTAAAAGTCAATAAAAATGAATATAAATAAAGTAATTCTGAGATGCTGGTTTTGGGCTATCTACCATCTACTCAATGTAGACAACATCAGAGGAGCTTTCAGACGTACGAGGCTGCCTTGTATTGAGCCAAGCTCTTGGTTCATTCGGCTGGTCGCTGTCTATTTCGACAGTACCATCAGTTTGGAGTAGAGAACTTGTACAGCCTTAGGGTTGTCTTAGGTAGTCTCCAAATTACACCCCTGGGGCCTGCCACAAGACTTTATCTGACCCGCAGCAACCTCAAATATTTTTTCCCCAGCCATGCAGTCGGACAGTTAACAGGTGCAATTCTGTCCGCATCCAGCTTTCCGTATGGCCAGCGTAGTGTTGGCCTGGCTAACTCTCCTACCTGGGCTGTAGGCTTTAAGATCTTCAAACCTTAATTGTGATGTAAGACAGAGTCATTTAGAGACCCCTGCAACAGACAGTTTGGGGGTGACCCACTGCTGCTCCAGCCCCTCTGATGTTGCCACACACTCAGTGAGACAAACAGAGCATTTTGCCCACCCACTCCAAGGTCTCAGGCAGAAAATGGTTTCTCTCGGCCCAGGTACAAGACATACTGTTTATTCTTTTAAAAATGCAAACCATGCATTTTCTCCCGTGAGCACTCAAAAGTGGTTGACAAAACTTAATTAAAAACAATCCATACAACTTGGAAATTTTTTTTTTTTTTAAACCCTGCGACAGCCCAAAAAATAAAATAAACGCAACAGAAATAAAACAACGGGGAAAAATTGAAATGGGCAGCTCAGTCCTAACTAGAACTCATTAGGAGCAGCCTAGAGGTCGCCTCGGGTTAAGGAGCTACTTTCCTCCTTGCCCTTTGTAATGCTCCAGCCTGCCCAAAGGGGCTACTCGAATCTGTGCCCGCTAAATTGCTGGTGCAAGTTGGAACAGCTCTGTGTAGGGCATTCAGGCCCAGGAGGGTGGATAGGATATGGCGGAAGCCTGCTCTGCTGATCCCACCCCCTTCCTGGACCTGATCTATCCCCCATTCCACCCTCCCCCTGCCCAGAGAGACCCCTGATCTTCTGGATTCAGTGTTGGCAGGACAGCACAGGCTTCCCTGCTGGCGCTGTTTACTTTCCGGATGCAGTAGACATGCTTTGCGGCACATTTGCAACATCCCGGCTGGGGCAGGGGCCAAAGACAAGGTTAGGATTGCACTGTGAGTCGAAGGGAACAGCTGCTAAAAAAGTCGGGTTTTTAATCAATGGTGAAAGAACTGCAAGCGGAGGGTGGGAGTTGGGACACGGATAGGCATACATCAACTGGTGGGGAGTTCCACAGAGCAGGAGCCACCACCAAGAAAGGTCTCTCGTGTCACCACCAGCCTAGCTTCAAGAGACAGGAGGGCAAGCAAAAGAGCCTCCCCGGCAGATCTGAAAAGACAGCTGGATGCACTGGATGGAGACGCTCCTTCAGGTCTCCTGGTTCTGTACTGCAGAGAGGATTTTAAAGGTAATAACCCACACCTTGAAACATGCCAAGAAGCAAACTGGCAGCTATTGAGTGCTTAGCACCTGGGGCCTGCTGCATGGAAAAGAGGTGCTCTTGCACCGAACCGCGGCATTTGTGTTTTTGTTTCTTATATCATCATATTGTTACATGATTATTGCTGCCGTTTAAGTGTTTGCCTCTTATGGCTGGCTTTATTGAGTCAGGCCTGCTGCCCGTTTTAATACTGTGTCTGGGAAAAGTCTCAGTAACAAGGGTGTTTTTTTGCAGTTTTATATGGTGTTTCACGCTCTGCTGCTGTTCACAGTGCATCTTGTTAGCACGGTTTGTGGATGTTCATATTTTCATTTCTTAGCAAGTCACCATTTGTTTTACTCTTGCAGATGGGTAGGGCTGGCCCAAGACCTCTCTGTGCCTGAGGGCATGTGCCAAGCACTGCTCCACCATCCCTGGCCATCCCTTACTTTCTGGACTGGAAAAGCAAGAGGGGGCTGGAGTCGAAGAGGAACTGTGGAGGAGGGTGGTGGGTCAGCCCACGACTCACCTCCCCTGCTCCCTCTCCACCATCTTTCTTTTCCAAACCAGAGGGTAAGAAGAGCAGCAGTGGGAGTAAGGGGGCAGACAGATTTGGGAGCCCTCCACCAAACTGCTACCTAAGGCCTCAGTCAGCCCCCTGGACGGGTCTCAAATATTCTGAATGAATGAATGAATGCAGGTGCATCTACAGATTCAGCAACTGTGGATTTAACTCACTGTGGATACCGGGGGGGGGGGGTCACCACATAAATGCCTTTAAAATGGAGGGGCAAAGCGCCAAAATCATATTTCTCATCTCTGCACAGTTTCCTAGAATCTCAGGGCTAAAAATAGGGGGGTCTATCATTGTCTAGCTAAGGATACAACAAGGTAAGAAGGTATGTTTTCGAAATGGGAAGTAGAACAAAGTGGCAACTCTTCTTACCAAGAAATCAGCACTTCCTTCGACTCCTTGGATGCGTCCAACAGGGCCCTGGAAAAGAAACCAGAAACAATCATGTATCCAAACGTAATAAAATATATCCTTGCTATATACGGATATTTTATACATGGATTTGACTCAACACGAATGGCCACTGCAAATGAGAAGGAATGTGCTGATCCCTGGAGAAGGGGAAAAATGCATCCCTTTAAAATCAGTTAAAAAAAACTGCTTTTCTTACTGTTGTAGAGAGACAGTCATGAAAGCAATTACAGGCATAACCTAATTATCTATGGATTTTTCACCTGTGGAAAAATCCAAGGATTTTTCTATCTCAGCACAATGAGAAGGGCCCTTTAAATTAAAGGAAACCCATTCTTTAACAATAGCCTTGTTCATGCAAGAGAAGGCAGTCGACTGACAATCCATCAATCATTCTCTCTCCAGGCACTTAGAACCCTCCCTGAGCACTTGAAGTGAAAGAAAGATAATCACTTTGCTCTGGGTGAAGGAAGTGGTCCCTGGCCTGGAGTGGAATGAAGCCTTTCTAAGCTCCTGGAGAGACACCGATTGATGGATTGCCTGCCTAATGACTCTGTCTTACATCACAAAGGTCAGCAAGGCTGTTTGTGATTTGAGCAAAGGGACCTTGTTTTTTAAATGGATTTGCTTTAATGCGATTTTTGCCATCCAGGTGACTTCTGGGAACGGAACCCTCGCGAATAATGAGACTCAACCTATAGGTCCTTTAGCTTGAGAAAGATTGGGCTGACCCATCACCATTTGAACTGGAAAAAAGGAGTCTTGTAACAGATTCCAAAGGAGAACCAAGAATGAGCGTACCTGTCTATTTTCAGCACGATAGATCCCCAAAAGATGAAAAATCCCTGCAATTCATCCATAGTTATTCCTTCTTAAAAATTAACACAGTTGCACTGCATGGGCTGTAGCTATTGGTTACATCCCATTCTGTAAGCAGCCTCCCCTCCAACTCTGGGTGAAAAACCAAAAATCCTGACAACACTTACAGGCTTCCCTGGAGGGCCTGGGGGCCCTTGGGGTCCTTCCGGTCCACGATCCCCCTGAAAAAGAACAGCCAAAGATACACCTGACCCAGAATGTCTCTCAAAGACTGCAGCAAAATGTCAAAGTCATCTTAGAACACATCATTTCTGCATTCAGCCCTGCCAGGGAGAAGGAGTGATGGAAAAGATACTGAACGGAGATCCTCTAATGCAAGAATATATCACAGGAGTTCAGGACTCCAGTGAAAATTTCATCAGAGAGCCAGTATACAGGCTATCACTCATCATGTCAAAAGGAGCCCCCAGGTAAGGCAGACGCTGCCTGATAAGAATTCTGAAGGCTTCCCTGAAGACAGGCAGAGAAAGCCGAAGTGGAGTGCCCCGGGCTGCCTTTTCCCAACCTTGTTCATCTCAGCTTATCTTCTCCCTCCTTTGATTGTTAATTTTGATTGCTAATTTTGGCCCTGACACCTGCTTCTTTGTATGCTTGCCTATGATCCAGCTTTTCTAACCTGTCCTTCAAAATCTTCATGAGTCATACACATGGCTTACACATGGCATTTTTTTTCCCCACAATTAGAATTCAGATCAATGCCCTCCACCAGGGGCTAAAAACCTTCCTTTTTTCATTTGGTTCCCCCCCCCCCTTAATTTCTGTTAGCCCCCTGCTTTCTTGTGGTCCCCCCCTTGTCATTCTATTGCAGGCATTTAACTCTTACGCTTGCTGCTGCTTTTTTGGTTTAATATTATGATTTAACATTATGGTATCTATTGTTTTTAAAATGTTGCAAGCCACCCTGATGCAGGGAGGGCAAAAAATAAATAAATAAATAAATAAATAAATAAATAAGGGCCCAATCCTATCCAACTTTCCAATGCCAGTGCAGCCACAATGCAGCCCCAAGGAATGGGAACAAACATTCCCTCACCTTGACGGCCCCCCTACTGCAGAATGCAGCGCATGCCCTGTTGGCACAGCTGCACCAGTAAGCTGTGGAGTAAGCACCGGAGTAAGTTTCATTGAACCAAATGGCACTTACTTCTGAGTAGGCGTGCATAGGCTTGCATTGCAAGTACAGCCTGTAACCTGGTCCTTCTAGAACACACAGGGGCAAGCCAGCACACCCAGGGGCAGGGGAAATATGAACTTAATCCTTTACCTTTGGTCCCAGAGAACCCATTTCTCCAGGAAGTCCAACTGGTCCTGGGGAGCCCTTTGGGAAAGAAACAAAAACTGCAGAGTGAGTGTGAAAGGGAAAGACACTGAAATTATGCAGGGGACTAGTATCCCCAGAGACACCAGAGGCTCTTCTAGACCTGCAAAAGATCTGGACGGACAGACAGACAGATAGACATCAAGCATGCAGATAGCCAACCCTAGTTCATGGAGATAACACTTACAGCAGGTCCTGGCAAGCTGGGCCCCTGTAAGGAGAGGAAAACCACAGTGAACAACAAGTCGTTGATAAAGAATTAAACCCCCTGAGAAAGCTAGAAGCTGGGGCATCAATCTCAAGGAGGTAGAGAGCTCTCCAGCTTCCCTGACCTGGCTGCATCATATTAATGTAGCACAATGTAATGTGTTGACTCTCCTCTCCCGCAGTGCTCAGCTTTTCCTGCATTTGAGCCTGTCTTGCATCTTACACCCCATCTAGCCCTTCTCACACAGCCATCCTTTGCAAACAGGCATAGTTTCTATACACTGGCTTTCTGCACTCCCTGCTTAAACCACCACACTGTATCCCTCCAGGAAGTCCTCTGGACTCCGCCTCTGACCAGAGGGAAAGATCCACATCACAGGAGGATAAGAAGGCTGTGACAAGGAGGAGAGGAGATTTAAAAAAATACAATTAAGAAGATGGAGGAGGCAAAGCATGCTTGAAGTTTGTCAGGGACTCATTATCCAAGGGAGTCAGGGAAGAAGTATGGGCAGAAAAATCTGTCCAATCCCCTTTTAAAGGCATCTAGGCCAGACATCATCACCACGTCCTATGGCAAGAAGTTCCGCAGTCTAATTACTTGCTGGGTAAATAAATATTCCCTTTTATCTGTTCTAACTCTCCCAAAACACAATTTTAGTGGATGGCACCTGGTTCTGGTTGAGGGAAAAGAAGATCCCTCTATAATAATAATAATAATAATAATAATAATAATAATAATAATAATAATAATAATAATGATGATGATGATGATGATGATGATGATGATGATGATGATAACTAGGTATTTATATATCGCCTTTCTGGTCATCGGATTACTCCTCTGACTTTATTCAAGGCAGTTTACATAGGCAGGAGTTTCTAAATCCCTCAAGAGGATTTTTACAATCATAAAGGTTCTCTCTTTCAAGAACCAACAACATGCTGACAAGCAGCTCCATCTCTCACATGGAGGGCAGCCAAGACGCTTCTTGCTCACACCAAGAGCAGGTGGAATCACTCAGCTGGGCTTGTCAGCTGCTTCAAGGTCTCGCCGTTCTCAGCCGTTCAGGGAGCTGCCGGTGTCCTTGAACTGGGGACCTCCTGATGTTATCTTCAGGCTAACAGAGGCTCTACCCTCTAGACCAGACCTCCTGCCCTCCTGTCTCTATCCATCCCATGCATGATTTTGTATGTCTCAATCATATCCCTCCCCCAGGCACCTTTTTTTCTAGACTGAAGAGTCCCAAACGCTGCAGCCTGTCCTCATAAGGGATGTGCCCCAGTCCACTAACCATTTTGGTCGCTCTCTTCTGCACCTTTTCTAGTTCCACTATGTCCTTTTTGAGATGTGGTGGCCAGAACCGTAAGCAGTTCTCCAGATGTGGCCTCACCATCAATTTGTACAATGGCATGATAATGGCCTTTATTCTCAATCCCTTTTTTAATGATCCCGAACATATTGAAATAATGAACATACTTACTGGGAGACCTGGGGGCCCTGGAAGTCCTGGTTGGCCCTAAGTCGATGCAAGAAGGGAAAAAGGCATCAGCCATTTATGCTTCCTCTCCAGCTCTATTCCATAAAGAAATTTTTTCAGCAGCCGCTACCAATGGAACATGCATTCCACAGGCAGCGAAGCCCAAAAGGATTAGGCTGTAAGTCCCACTGATTTCAATGGGGCTTATTTCTGAGTAGAAATGCATAGGCATGCACTGAAAGAGGCAGGCTGAAGAGGTCCCCTTAGGTCTGTGGTTTTCAAACTTGCAGGGGGTTTGAATCCCGCAGTTAGCCTTTGTGGGGGCGGGGGGAGCGCGATCCCCAGGATTGCACCGCTCAGGAGGGCTGCAGGGGCTTGGTGCACTTGCCCAAGCCCCCTGCAGCCCCCCGGGGTGCGGGGAGCCCTGCGCGACCTTCGGCAGGGCTCCCCAAGTCAGGGAAGATGACAGGGGAGCGATCACGCCCCGCTCTGCTAAACCAGAAGCGGTGTGCGATCGCTCCATGTTTCCTTTTGACCGGGCTGCAGGGACTGTAGGGTGCACCCCAGTCCCTGCAGCCCGGACCAAAGGGAACGTGGAGCGATCGCGCACCACTTCCGGTTTAGCGGAGTGGGGCGCGATCGCTCCGCTGTCACCTTCCCTGGCCCGGGGAGCCCTACCGAAGGTCGCGCAGGCCTTCCCGCACCCCCGGAGGGCTGCAGGGGGCTTGGGCAAGTGCACCAAGCCCCTGCAGCCCCCATGAATGGCGCGATCGTGGGGATTGCGCCGCTGCCTCCTCCCTGCCTCCTGGCCGCCCCCGCCCCTTAAGGGGAGAGGGACCAGGACCCTCAGGCTGGGGCGTCGCAACGCCGCAGTTTGAATACCACTGCCTTAGGTCATGGGAAGGGTTGTGCGGAGGAGAATATTCCGCCATTCTAGCCCACCACTCTACTCTCCTCCATGCTTGACCGTCAGCTCTCTCTTCCCTCTTTATACAGCATCGAAAGGATGCTGCAGGGGGGTCTTTCACTGCCAAGCAAAGTGATAGCGGCAGGGATAGCAGGCGAGGAAGAGGAGGTCACAGGTGTGGAAGAGCAGGGCAGCAAGCCGTGCCAGTGGCATAGCTTCAGGGGGAGCTCAGCACTAAGTCCTGCAGCGTGTCTCAACCTGCTGTGCAAGCATTTGCTTTGCTTTCGCTGCTTGGAATGGCTCCAGCAGTGAGGGGGAGGGACAGCTTGCACAGCAGGTTGAGGCGCCCTGCAAAACTCAGTGCTGTGCCACCACCCCACAGCTATGCTACTGAGTGGTGCCCTGGCTCAGGAGCCCAAAGGTCTTCTGAGTTTTGGAAGGGACCGTGGCATAGCTACAGGGGGCTTTAAGTACTGCAGGTGCCACAGCAAGTTGCCCTTCCCTCTCGCTGTCAGAGCCGTTACGGGCAGCGATGGCAATGCATAGGTGTCGGTCAAACAGAACTTCATCTCCTGAGCATTGCCGTCACTGCCCAGAATGGCTCCAACATCTGCTTCAACATCTGCCCAGGGCTCCCACACAAGAGCAGTTTTCCAGTCTCTTTGGCAACCTGGGTGCTGCTTGCTGGGCCCGACATTTTGATCAAGGAGGCCTGAATGTGCGCATCCTTTTTTCACTGAAGAGCGTCAGTACTCTGGTTCCACAGCTGCCCCTGTTGGGCAGGCACAGACCGTCCCCAAGTGTTGCTCAGTCTCTCCCAAATCTAATGGCTTTAAGTACACATTCCCCTGGGGGCTGGGGATAAGAATAGGCCCTCAGTTTGGCTGTACTTGTCGTAAGAGGCGACTAAACAGCCACCGGGTAGATGGGACTCCTCAGCCTGGGAAGGTAGCTCATCTGAGAGAAGGAAAACTCTGATCCCAAACCTCCACTGCCTTGTGGCTACATCCAGTTAAGGAAAAGGCTTCAGGAGTCAACCTCGAGGCAAAATCCGGAGCCAGAGTCCCTGAGGCAGTTCATGGCTGAACACAGTCACGTTCTGGCAACTCCTGCGACGCCGCTGGAACCAACCGTATTGGCTTCTGCCTTTCTGTTGGACCATTTCAGCGACATGGAGAAGGGGATTTGCTGCATGGGGAACAGCCTATCCTCCATACCTACTTTACCCAGGCTTCGTGCACTGGAGAGGACACTCTGTTCCAGAACCACCATTCAGAGCGTGACACCATAGTCTTCCGAGACTGAAGGATGCCAACATGTAAGTACACAGTGCATACATACAGCCCCACACTAGAGAATTTTGTTCCCCACTGAGTGGACTTCCATCCACTTCCATTTCTCAGTTCAAGTCTGCAACGCATCCCCAATGCAATCACCAACCAGCCCCCCGAAAACAAGCTCCCACCAAGCTGCAGAGAAGCTCAGACAAAAACAGGCTACGCACCTTGGGTCCTGGCCTGCCAAATGGTCCTGGTTCCCCTTTGGCTCCTGTTAGACCCTGTAGAAGGAGAAACAAGAGCCAATTATGACCATAGGGTATGTTCAAAGGATGTCACAGAGATGTAGTTTTAGAATGGGCATGTGCTCCAGTCGCTTCCCGAGTCAGGAAGCAACTGCAGAGCCTGGGCACAGAAGAGACGGGGGCCGCAGCTGCCGTCCTAAGTGCCCACAAGCTTCAACCACTTGGTGACTCAGGAAGTGGCGATGACAACCTGGAAGTGACATCATGTGTCATCTTTATGTTGTGTGACATCACATGATGTCACAACGTTGCAGCCCTGGGTGCTACAGGCCCTGGGTATGCCAGTGATTAAAACGGCATGCAAGAGGTACAATCAGAACCGTTGCAGGAGCCAAGTGTTACTGCCTGGCTATTCCTTGCCACGGTCCTGCTTCCATTTCAGCACTCAGTTGATGAAACCATGGTTACATAAACTGAGGCTGCAATTGTAGCCTCACTTTCCTGGGAGTAAGTTCAATTGAACACAATACTGCTTACTTCTGAATAGACCTGGTTAGGATTGTGCCCTAAGATTGCTTCTCAGTCATAATTTACAAGCCAGCTTCAAAGCAGGTCCTGATTCAGGTTGGGAGGGAGGGAATTCTTGGTTTTCCATAACCACAATTCACCTGATTCAGACCCCACAGCAAACCACAGTGACCATTAAAGAGCAAACAAAAGATGGAATCGATGCCCATGGCACAAGCCTGATCCTAACAGAGCATTTCAATGCACAACCTGCAGTTGTAGGTAGGGGTGTAGGCAAAGGACTCCTTGATTGCAGAAGGACAACAATTCCATTAAATCTTCCCGCTACTGTTCCCAGATTCTGATGGGTCACCGGGCTGGCCTTCTGATTGGCCAAGCGTTCCTTCCTCCTGGGGTCAGGTCGGCTCCAGCCCTAGGGATTCTGACTGCCTTTGGTTCTGCCATTCAAACTAAACACACAAATCATGCAGCATTTGAGGCAAACGGAGAAGGTGGTTTGTGACTCACGTCAATGCCAGGTTTCCCTGGGAGGCCATCTGGACCTGGAAGGCCGGGGTCTCCCTTGGCGCCCTGAAAGAAAAGTCAAAGGAAGTTTGGAAAGTTAGAGGTGACCTTAGAAGGACAGAAAGAAAAGAACAGAAACAAACTGGTGATGATGGAGTTGGGGGGTGTTCCACCCCAATGTGAAGGAGGGAGGTTGCTTCTGAGAGCTTGCAAAAGCCTTCTAAAAACATGGGGAGCCATTCAAACAATATGGCCCAGCCAGCTTCCCTGCTCTTGCTTCCCACTCCTTCCCTCTGCTCTTCCCTTCTGTCTGTTCCTCCTTCCCACTCTCTGCATCCAGCAATCCATTCTGACTCATCTCTACGTCTGAGCTCCACTCCCAGCTTCAGCCTGTGCACCAGACTCACATCCCCAATTGTTGGCAAATTCAACGCGCTGCTCTCAGGTAGGATACCAACAGGGGTCCCTGCCACTCACAGGACCCATGTTATCCATGATAATACATGGATTTCAACTGGGGGACATCATAGGTGGGAGGATATTCTTGCTTCCCTCCCTTCCACCCACGCACCAAAGCTGCACTTTAAAGCTCACCCACCACTCTGTGGGGATCCAGCGGCAACCCAATCTCATGGTGCGGCCCTGAGATGAGCGGTGCCAAGAGGCAGGGTGGAGAAGATGGGCGAAGCAACCCCCTTCCCACTGCTAACTCTGAGGCCTCGTTGTTGGGACAACAACCTTCAGTGCATCAAAGGATAACCAGCACAGAGAAGGAAGCATTAGACGTTGGAAGTGTTGGGACAGCCCTTGCTGTCTCCCAGACCCACAGATATAATAATAATAATAATAATAATAATAATAATAATAATAATAATAATAATAATAATAATAATAATACAGGTATTTCTATACCGCCTTTCTTGGTCCTCAGATTTCTCCTTGGACTTTATTCAAGGCGGTTTACATAGGGAGGCAAATTTAAATCCCCTTAGGGATTTTTACAATTTGGAAGGTTCTATCTTTCAAGAAACCAAAACAATCAGATGTTTCTTTCTTG